>NC_092268.1:1409273-1464857 GCF_036320965.1 Panulirus ornatus | reverse complement strand
TGGATTGAACCAGGGCATGTGAAGTGTCTGGGGTAAACCATGGAAAGTTTTGTGGGGCCTGGATGTGAAAAGGGAGCTGTGGTTTTGGTGCATTACACATGACAGCTAGAGACCAAGTGTGAACGAATGTGGCCTTTGTTGTCTTTTCCTGGTGCTACAGCATGGGGAGATTGTGGGGTGCTATTTCATGTGTGGCAGTGTGGCGATGAAAATGGATGAAGGCAGCAAGTATGAATATGTACATGTGTATATATGTATATGTCTGTGTATGTATATGTTGAAATGTATAGGTATGTATGTGTGCATGTGTGGGCATTTATGTATGTCTGTGTGGGTGGGTTGGGCCATTCATTTGTCTTTTTCCTTGCGCTACCTCACTAACGCGGAAGACAGCAACTAAGTATAATAAATCATTATACGGTATACATTCCTTATTTGACAAAAGACATCACAAACTCCAAAGATGTTTCATAACCATATCATACCTTTGTCACAACAATCTGTGGATTGTTATAAATTATTTCTACCTGGGAAATCAAACACTCAGTTCTGTAAACATTTTTTTTCCAGTAAAGAAATACATTAACTTGTCCATACACTATGATTTGGAGATAAGAGTATCAGCAAATTATAAGTGAATCTGAGAGGTGTTAAAAAGTTGTTTAAAAGAAATAATAGATGAATTATTGGTTAGGAATTTTAACTGCAAGTAGATTTTAACTGCAAGTAGTTTTGCAGTTCTCTAATTTTTAGGTATATTTTTTTTGATAGATTGTCCCAAGTCTGTAGACGTACGCCTATGCATCAGCATTGAACCTGAAGGCAGGGATTCATGCGAGGACTGAGGTGGAGGTATCATCATGGTGCGCAGCCTGTGGGAGAGAAAGGAATCAAGTTAACTGGAAAATGTAAGTTTAAAACTTTGGCTGTAATATGAACTAAATTGTACCCTCATTTGATTTACTAAACTTTAATACTTTTCTATAATACTATAAAAAGCCCTCTTGACTTAAGCCAAGTCATATGGGAAGAAATTATAAGTACATACAAATTTCAGCGCCACAAATGGTTACTTCTGGTGAACAAAGAAAATATTATACAAATTGCTAAACTAGTGGTATCCTCACAGGAATCATTAGTCACAGAATTGTAGCTGAAATCCCTGTGATGCTTGGGCTGTCAGCACCAAGAATACCTGCTACTGCATGTGACAAAGGATCAAGCAGAGGCTTATCAAGTAGTGGACCACCATCTGTAAAAATACATACAGCAATTAAGACAAATTCACAAGCATTTTATGGCAATAACTTAGCCTATGCAAGTCTTTTTCATACAACTTAGCTTATGCCCAACCTATTTCACATTGAGACTATGAAGCTTGTCTTATTTCCATTTTTGCTCCATAAAGAGCGACCTACTGGTCCTCCACTCTGGAAAGTGTTGTCTGTTAGCCTCTTACAAAATGGGTATAGTTTCATAAGTTACTTATCTGTTTTACAGAAGAGCCTCTTATGAGTAGCAATCTTATTCTTTCCTGAGGATATAATGTTGTGATACCTCTTCTGAACCTGTTGTTCCACAGTTCTTGAAAAGCAGGGGAAAGCTGCATTTATCTGCTGTTTAATGCTCGACCATGTTTCCACTTTTGTTCTGGAATTAACCCCATCAGAGAATCCCCTGGTGACCTTCACCACTACCACCATTAACCCTACTGTGTCTCCTATGCTATCACCAACATCATTCAGTCTCCACCCAATGAACCATACCAACCTAAGATGGCGGAGATTTACGTGTATCAAATTTCAATAAGATCCTGGTGTCAAAATACCCCAGTGTGGCCCTAAATCTGGAGGCGTATCCCTTGTGGAGTGAAGCGATGGTGGAGGGTGGTCACCTTGGTGAAGGAATGAGAGAGGGAGGGAGAGGGCAATGTGAGGAAGTGCTGGAGGATGGCATCTCAGGAAAAATGGGTATGTTTGAAGGAAAAGTGGTTCCAACAATGTTATATGGTTGCGAGGCGTGGGCTATAGGTTGAGTTGTGCAGAGGAGGGTGGATGTGTTGGAAATGAAATGTTTGAGGACAATATGTGTTGTGAGGTGGCTTGATGGAGGATGGCATTGGTGGAATGACTTGGTATACCAGGGTCAACGTGCTGTCAATGGATTGAATCGGGGCATGTGAAGCGTCTGGGGTAAACCATGGAAAGTTTTGTGGGGCCTCGATGTGGAAAGGGAGCTGTGGTTTTGGTGCATTATACATTTAAGACACCCCAGTCTGAGCCTTCAAGGAGGATGAGCACTCTCTGCGCGAGTGCATACAAGGTAACTTCCCATGTATTCCCGTGTTTTGTAGAAGCCATCTGAAAGGGGAGGGAGCAGGGGGCCTGAGGATTGGTAGAATGCCTGTACAATCCCATTGTATAAAGGTAAACTACAAATATACAAATTTGTAGAGTATGACTGGTAAGTTGTGTGGGATAGTGGTAGTCAAGAGGGTGGCAGCGTACACCACCCTCTTTGGTGGTATATATTTATGTATATTTTTATGTTGGCAGAGATGGCATGGGCAACAGATCTTAACGAAGGCCATCCCATATATGCTATTTATAAATGTAGATCCTAGCCTGAGCCAGGTATCCATTTTATCAACCAGCCTGTAAAGGTGATGAACAGGTTGGTTGATTATGGATCAACTGCAGCAACCAGGATTCAAACATGCACCGGACACTGCTAAATTTTTCATTCAAAATCAGATATATATTTTCATGGTGGTTAAGATTCCTTCGGTAGGTAAGTCTTCATGCATTTTCTAGTACTTTTACACGTGTTATTCACATTGCAGCACTGATTGCTAGATTGCCAAACTAGACTAATAATAAAGGTTACTCTTCATAACTTATTTGTTTTCTTAAGGGAAATATTCAAAACAGCTTCTGAAGTGAGCGAACCTTTCAGATAGGCAAAGTCAGCAAAACCATTATGTTTATTTTTTCAAAAATATGTACACTACTCTGCAAAATTCAGTAGGATATATAGTTTAAGTCCTTAAAAGTTTAAAGGAACAGCAAGTCCGGGTCTACACCTTTTATGTGAACCTTGAATCGAACAATACCATGCTATGTTGAAACTGCTACGAAGGTCCCATCTTCTACTTTCAGAATCAGTAGCGAGTATGGGTCCTTCACAGATATTTTGAACAGAAGATTGAAACCCTGGTTAAAAGGAATTAGTTTCATTAAAGAAGAGACTTAGGTAAATTTACTGGTACTGACATTTTTCTATTTTTCCAGAACATTCAACTTACCTCAGGATGGTGATATTCATATACATACAACTTGGCTTCAGCACTGGAAACAAGGAGCAAATAAAGGCTGTTATCCACACTGAAGCACTGCCTGGTCAACCACTCCATAAGCAGTCAAATGTTGGAACATTTCAAAATTCTTCGTCACTTTATTGTATTGGTATACCTGAAAATTGGAATTTTTAAGTATTCACATATTGCAATGGTTTTCAACTTTTGCGCACATACAGATTCCCTTACATCATTTTGTAAAATGCAAAAAACCTGTGGTCAGTAAGGATGGATGATGAATTTGGCCATCTTTTTTAATATAAAAGTCATAGGAAAAAATAAGGCAAAATTCTTCAGTAACCAATACAATACTGTCAATAGGTTTGTAAGTAGGCTTCAATGTGTTTTGTAAATATCCGCAACTGTGTTTTGTAAATATCCGCAACTAAATTTTATAAATGGAACCAAGTATTTTTTGTAACAAGCTTTTTTTTATGAACTTAATCTCTGCCCAGCTGAGAGCTTTTAAGGCCTCAAAGGCTAAGCAATTCCTACATCTCAAGGGAAGGTTTTCTAATCAGGAGCAAAGTCCTACACAAGATACTATATTTGCACCATGATTGCAACTTTATGTACCCTTGTTTTCCCACACAAACTGTTTGCAGATTATTAGGTAAACTACAGGTAACTGTCATCATGACAAATTTACAGACTTTTTAAGTACGAGACAATACCATATCCACGCAAGTTTTTGCTGAACTTTAGTAACGAAACACTACAATCACAGCATAAATTGCTTTTACCCTGGGTGCAGTTGATATCAAATTGAATTCAACCTCTGCTCTCCTCTCAGTAGGGTTAAGTGGTCATTCATTATGGCAAGAGACTGGTATAGTGTCACTGATGGCTCCACAGATTCCCATATGAGGAAAGCAATACGAGACTAGTTGCAAAGGCTTTCTTCAGGATTTTTCTCCAGTTTGTCATATTGACACCTTAGAATTAAAAGTAATTTACAGTCTGATTGTACAATTTAACTAGTATAAAGGCATACTTGTTCCAAATAAGAGGCAAGTGCAAAGAATTTAATATCCTTTGTCATAAAGTATGTTAAAATATGCTTTAGATATTCATTACCACATGATAATAAATTGGTGACTGACTTCAGAATTTCATTTGTATGCCCTAACACTACTAGGAATAAAGAAAGAACTTACCAAGACTCCTGCTGTGTACTTTACATTGTCTTCAAAGTGAGTGGGGATGGTCTGCAACCTTAAGCTGAGCTAACGTAAAGAAACTTTCCTTGACTGGAAGGCTGGATGTCATGAACATCCCAGAGGTGGTGTGGTCTGCCACATATTCTGCCACTACAGTAAACTGTGAAGAAGAGTATGCATACATGACATACACAATATGAAAAATATATATATCGTTTATGTACACAATTTCTCCACACTCTGAGGCAGCATCAGGAGCAGAGGAAAAATGGCCCCATTTGCTCACATACACTAACTCTCATGCATAATGCACAGAAACTACATGTCCTTATTCACAGTTTCTCCTAACAGCTTCACATGCCCTGATCCAGCCTGTTGACTGCATGTCCATCTCTTACATCTCGCTCCATCCTTCCAACTTGTCCTTGTTCTTGCTCTTCCTCCCTCCATTTCCATATATGTACATATATGAATATGTACATATATGTACGTCTGTGTATGTATATGTTTAAATGTACATGTATGTATATGTGCGTGTATGGGCGTTCATGTATTACATGTGTACGAGGGTGGGTTGGACTTCCTCGTCTGTTTCCTTGCACTACTTCACTAATGCGGGAGACAGCAACAAAGTATGATTAAAAAAAATAAATATTTTATATATTTATTAAACTTTATCGCTGTCTCCCGCATTAGTGAGGTAGCACAAGGAAACGGACAAAAGAATGGCCCAACCCAACCACATACACATGCATATACATAAATGCCCACACACGACATATACATACCTATACATTTCAACGTATATAAACATATACATACATACACATGTACATATTCATACTTGCTGCCTTCATCCATTCCCACTGCCACCCCACCACACATGAAACAACACCTCCTTCCCATGCACATGCGCGAGGTAGCGCTAGGAAAAGACAACAAAGGCCACATTCGTTCACACTCGGTCTGCTAGCTGTCATGTGTAATGCACCAAAACTACAGCTCCCTTTCCACATCCAAGCCCCACTAAACTTTCCATGGTTTACCCCAGACACTTCACTTGACCTGGTTCAATACAAAATGCGGTGGTTTCGGTGCATTACATATGACAGCTTCCTTCACCTGGCACCACCACTCCTTCTCTGTCACTTAACACACATGCCTTACTCATTTGATACAAAATCTAAGCTAGTTTTTGTAGCTTTCCTCCAACACCATACATTCAGAGCATACACAAAGCATGTCAACCACATCATATATTTTCTCCTGATCTATAAATTCCACACACAAAGTGTTTTCTTTAAGTATATCAAAGATTCTTCAAAGCAAGCACCTGATCGAAACAGCATCTCCCACTTCTGAGGCCACTTTGTTCCTCCACAATCTGATGCTCTGTGCGTGCTACCCTATATCACAAGTCTCATACAACTTTCCAGGTATCCTAAACAAACTTCCTCTATTCTAGTTCAAATATTCACTTTCTGTTCCCCTTGCATTTATACAATGGCACTGAACAAGCATTCCACCAGTCCTCAGGTACCTGACCTTCAATTATACATACTAACAAAAACACTTAACCTTACCGATTCTGGGAAACTGTTCCGGGCAAAGACCTCTGATGTTACAGTGTATGGGTCAAGAAAGTCTTCAGGATCATAGTCATTAGCCACCAACATGAACCAAGTGTCATCAACCTGAAATTTACATCAAACTGTAGTACCGTAATAATGAAAGATATTGTGCAAGAAAAACAATGAAAGCAGCAAATGTTCATTCTGAAATTTACATCTTTACTATTCATTTATAATTAGTAGTTGCCTTGTATGATACAGGAGAGACACTGGCAGTATTTTCAATCCTGTTTTCCCCTTACGTAGTTTATTCATTGCAACCAAAATCTGCTGAAAAATATTTTCCCTTTAATACACTTTTATCTCTTAAGTAGCCCAGCCATGAAAATTTTGGGTGGTCCCATGGAATGTGGCAAGAAAAGATACACAGAAAAAGGAAAATGAGCAAACTGTCTATATTTATTGCTGTACACACACTTAAATTTGGTGCACTAAGTTTGCCTATCAAGTTTGTTGAATTTTGCCAACTCTTTGTCCCTTCTCTGTCACCACCAATTGATTATTGAGAGAGAACTATTCTCAATGCTAACAGTTCAACTTTCATATTATAATTAGTGCACCAAAGACGTGCTAATTAGCCTCTGAATGATGTGGGGCGTATAGCAGGGCACCCTTCCATCAGCACCTTGACTAGGTGGCAGGTCAAGGCACATGACCTCACCTAACCTACCAATTCCTGGATAAATGAGCTTTATGGCCCAAACTATGGTTGCACATACACTTTTGCTGTTGGAAGACCTGTTAGTTTGCACTGCATATCAAATTTGCATAACATTTTCATTTAACCTATAAAGGACCCCAACCAAACTAGTATGGTTTATGTTATGATGCCATACTAGTAGGGATTACTTTTATTAACATTCACTCAACTTTCTCCTATCACATACTTTTAAAAACTCGTCACCAACTTCTGCAGTTTCTCACTTGAATCTGCCACCAGTACTGTATCATCATTAAACACACTCGCTTCCCAGGCCCTTTCATCCCCACAGGCTGCATACTCACCCCTCTCTCAAAGACTTGCATTTACATTCCTTATCATCCCATCTAGACATATTGAGTGTCATCATGTGTGTACAACTATAACCAATAAAGCTTCTAGCATCAAGTAAGGTAATCCTTGCACTGACCCTATTCTACCACCTTGCCTAGGCAACTCACCCCCATCCCAAGCTCGCCTTCATTGATATCACTTTTATGGTTAGAAAATAAAATATTAGGAAATAGTGGAACTTTCCTCCGGAAAAATTAAGAGGTTCCTTATCCCATTCCTATGCCCAACTAGATCAAAACAAGACCATTATGTAGCAGAAAACCTACCACTAGTTAGCACTCCAGAGATCGTTCCTGCTATGGGACTGCCACGGGTGGTGAAGACATCCACTTCCATGTAGTTTGCACGCCAACTTTCCTGTACATTCTGATCTACACCATCTAGTAGGAACTTCCGAGTTATGCTGTCTAGCGAGTGGCCATTCACCTGCAAAGTGAAATGCTTAACCAAAAGCAACCACGTACTATTGATTATATTCCTTGACCACAATATATCAGAACCACTAAACTCCATTTCCTTTACTATTACAATTATTAACACTGAACACCACTAATCTACAGATATGCCTGCTAGTTTGTCTAAAATTATGAAGGCCAACACGACAGTTTTTGGTTCCCAGTTATATGTATTAAATCATGAGCATACAGCCTTGGTTTGCTCACATACATCGACTTAAAGTGCAGGAATATACGAGTTAGCCAACTGTGCACCTGAACCATTCGATAAACAGCAAACCAAATATAGACATCCTATGTATATAACACATGTTTAGTAGCCAGTATAAAGCAGTATTAGCCATATAAAGGACACCAGTTTCATACTGGTTTGCAATGCAAGAAGTATGCCTACTTGAATCCACATTTACAAAGTGATCTTTTTTTCTTTTTCTTTTAAACTATCAGCCATTTCTCGCGTTAGCGAGGTAGCGTTAAGAACAGAGGACTGGGCCTTTTTTGGAATATCCTCACCTGGCCCCCTCTGTTCCTTCTTTTGGAAAATTAAAAAAAAAACGAGAGGGGAGGATTTCCAGCCCCCTGCTCCCTCCCCTTTTAGTCGCCTTCTACGACACGCAGGGAATACGTGGGAAGTATTCTCAATCCCCTATCCCCAAGGATAATTTACAAAGTGATATCCCCTCAAATTCTCAAAAAATTTCCATTGGTTTAATAATCTTTTTAACATCCCTTTCCAGAATCAGAACTTAGAAGTGTTTTATATCTCAAGTGGTATGATGCAACTCACTCACCTTATGTAAAGTCAGTTCATCAAAATGGGCATTATCAACGGTGAGGGATGCAGCACTTATAAATCCAGTGATAGCTTGCTGGCCGGAGTGGTACAACACTGTAGGAAGGGCATCCTTCAGAAGCTGTACCTCTGTCTGCAAGTATCACCAAGTGGTTAATCAACCAGTATCCTGTCATAAAAGGGAATTCTCATGTACTATCAGTAAAGTTTTGACTTTTTTGAAGTATAACCATTATTTGATTATGAGCATTATCAGACTTGCCACTCCCTCATCCCATTTTTTGTGGAAATAACCAAGAGAACATTCATTTTAAATACCTGAAGCTCGCTTACAGCTGCAACATATTCCTCCAAGGATTGATTGGCTGAGCTCCCTTCTAAGGGGTTCCTGATGTTAACAGTCTGATCAATGGTAGTTGTTCCACTCACTCTTAGTTCTGGGAAGATGACCGGCCCACTCCATACCTTTCAAAAGACCAGTTCACGCTTTTTTCATATCCAACTGCCTCTCCTACCTTACCAAGTCAGCATCATTAAAAAATCAACCTCATTTACACATTTTGGTAATAGCCAAGCAACAGAATAAGTGACACTTGTAGATCCAGCAGTGATGTGCAGGCTGTAAGTGTGTTTAAATAGTTATATGCTACAGGCATGAAGTTGTCTTGGGATAAGACCTGGGATGATGACTGTGAAAAAGAACTCAAAGTAACTGGAGTCTTGATATGGCAGGTGATGGACAAGTACCGAGAGTGGCATGGAGGGTAACAATGGAAGAAGTAGAGTGAAGACTAGAGGTCAGTTGTGCAAGAAAATGAAATGTTATGATGGAGCAAAGGGCACTGAAAGAGAAGAGAGCAATGATATTGTGGTGGTGTGTTGGAATTGAAGGACTCTCTAAGTTGCTGGTAGTACAAGAATGAAAGCTTTTATGTGCCCTAATGGCATCAGTCAGAACACACGAGTCCTTGTTCAATTGGGTGTAGCCTTAATCAAATGAGGTCTTGAGACGGTTTGGTCCAACTCTAGGTGGTTACCTCTCAAACATGCAAGAGTGTAGGACACTGATATGAAGAGATTGCCAAGTGCTGACAATTGCTGTTTATTGTAATTCAACTCCAAGACAAGTGCAGATTATGGCCCAGACACATAGAGGTGAGGTCACTGACAAGCATGGGAACTAATGTGAAAGAGCCTTACAAAGCTCCACTTTTACTGAATAACAGGCCAGTGAAAAAAGAAAGTTGGGAGGATATGTTATCCAAGTCTAAATGACTTTTTGAAGAATGAAAATGCAGAGGATGGACAAGACATTATATCCAAGGGCAAGGCTGTTTACAACCACAGAAGGTACTGGGAAAAAGACTTGCAATGCTCTTTTGCAATCCCATTAGGTAAAATGTCTAATTAAAAAAAATTAGTTTATGGAAACAATTGTAGTGATGTGAAAGCATGGAAGAATCAAGACGCACTAGAGCACAGGTTTAAGAGAAGTGTTCTACCCCCTTTTGCTGAGGATAGTATAAACTCCATTATATAAAAAATAGCTTTTAAAAACCTTAACTACAAGTAGACTACTGGCATTCTGTCCAGAAACATGCATCTCTCCTTGTCATATACAACACTTGACTTGCATAGATCATTATTCGTAACCGATTTTCCTGCGGAGCACCATTCAATAGCCTTGACTTTTGGCAAATTGGCAGAAGCAACAGATGGTAGCAGTATGTAGGAACATTTAGGCTGGAGCATTAGGTAATAGTAATAATAAGGAACATTAGGTAGAAGCACTCTACGTGGCCTGTTAAGGGTGAAGCAATAGAGGCTATGAAGTGGCACTGGAGTTCCCTAGATATGGAGAGACTACTGCCATGGACACCCATTTAAGGGAGTTCCACTTTACATTTAAAAGGCCAAGCGAGTGCTTTGACAGTTGCTGAAAGAGGAGTGGTAATTGGGAATACTGGATTCAATAAGCTGCACATGGGCAAGAGTATATATGTGAGGGACTGAGCATTATCATGCATAATTGGCCTGTTGCAATTCACTGGCTTGCACAGAAAAGGTTCTTATATGCAAGTATGTTAAAGGGAGTGGCAGGTGGAATGCCATTTTTTGGTGAAGTAATGTGTGAAAGTCTGTAATGAACAAAAGAAGAAAAAACAGTCTAAAATAAAGTAGCAAGAGGAAGAGGGTTTAGAAAAGTGGCTTGTTGTGCTGCAATACCTAGAGAAATTAAAAAATGGCACACACATAAGCTAAATAAAACCAGGGCATTGAAAGGTTTAAATACTTACATAGACAAATGATGTGTATGGCATGTGAAAGATGGGATAAAGAAGTGATACTCCTGATCCTACCCACCTAAGTATCATGAGGATTAGTGATAACTGCATACTGAGCCAGCACTTCAGTGGTTGTCAAGCTGCACTCCTCCGATCCAGACAGCCGTCTTTCTTTCTGTCTCGGCCATATGTAGACTGCTGGTATTCTGTCCACAAGCATACAATCTCTCCTTGTTACACACAAAACTTTACTCATGCTACTCATTCATCAAACCCGAGATTTTCCTATGGTGAGAGCTATGCTGTAGCCCACCCTTTCGGCAAAATGGTAGGAGCAACAGACAGGAGCATTAGGTTTAGGTTTAGGGTTAGGTTAGGTTAGGTTAGGTTAGGTTAGGTTAGGTTAGGTTAGGTTGTTAGGGTAGGTTAGGATAGGTTAGGTTAGGTTAGGTTAGGTTAGGTTAGGTTAGGTTAGGTCAGGTCAGGTCAGGTCAGGTCAGGTCAGGTCAGGCTAGGCTAGGCTAGGTTAGGCTACCTTAAAATTTCAAGAATCGACTCAACATACCATGAACATCTCCAGTAAACCTGAGACCCACACCTTCTGTAATAGTGTCATCCTGATCCACTAACACAAGATTATCAACTGCAGCCTCCACACCCAAGCTATTCAGAGATTCCACAGTCAGATCAGAATTTAACAGATCCAAAGATGTCATAACCGTCTTTTTTTTCAAATGTCAAATACCCTAAAATAGGGAAAAAAATATATTTAATTCTTACACTAGCCTCAAAGGTCAAAGAATTGCATGGCATTATATCGCTATATGCATACAATTATAATCAACAAGCAGTCTTCAACACTGGATCTTACCTGTATGAGGGATATTCTTATCAAGTCGCATGAGGTCAGTGGCAATATCAAGACCATTCAATCTGCCCTTTAAGTCTAAATTTCCAATAACACCCACTTTACCACCAAAATCCTGAAAGTATTCACCATCCATACCACAAATTCTGATGCTTGTGATTCGAATTCAATAACAGCTGTACACACATTTGCATTTAGATCCATATGGAAGAAGTTGAACATCTTTTGATGTTTTCTTGTACAATACAGATTTCCTGAACAAACATTTGAAATGGGCATCCTAGTCTGAGGGGCAGGTCAGTACAGGATCTCTTGTTTACTCAGTTTAGAAATTGAAAATTATGTTATCAAAGGAATAACAGGTACTTGCAATGCCTACTGTCCCATCAAAAGTTAAGATCCCCACAAGGAAAGATGTACTATAATGAAAATGACAATATAAAATAAAGAAATTCAAGACTGTGCATAATAAAGAGGTTAAGGGGCAACTGAAATCTGTGAAAGAGCCTGCATGTACAATAGCTATCATAGCCCTTGGACCCCTTTTATGGAACTCCCGCAGCTTCAAGGCTGTACTCCACATAGGAATGGGGATGTTATGGAATAGAGTAAAAAGGTCCTCAATGAGACTGGATTTCTTTGGTTCAATGATGTTACAGTCTAACCAAATGAGACTTCTTGCTTTTGGCGTATTGAATTGCCTGGAGAGTCCAGTAAATTCATCTTATTTCATACAAAATTACATTTTTATGCATCTTTTCAAAATAGTCAGTGTTGTATGTCTCAAAGCCCTGGAAAACTTAGTTTTTGGAAAACCGTTTTATTCACCCCTTCATCAAACTGCCCATAAACATTAAAAAATCACAGTAGCATCAAACATGCTCAACACAAATAATGTAACGAGTTTACCCCAGACACTTCACATGCCCTGATTCAATCCACTGACAGCACGTCAACCCCGGTATACCACATCGATCCAATTCACTCTATTCCTTGCCCTCCTTTCACCCTCCTGCATGTTCAGGCTCCGATCACTCAAAATCTTTTTCACTCAATCTTTCCACCTCCAATTTGGTCTCCCACTTCTCGTTCCCTCCACTTCCGACACATATATCCTCTTGGTCAATCTTTCCTCACTCATTCTCTCCATATGCCCAAACCATTTCAAAACACCCTCTTCTGCTCTCTCAACCACACTTTTTATTTCCACACATCTCTCTTACCCTTACATTACTTACTCGATCAAACCACCTCACACCACACATTGTCCTCAAACATCTCATTTCCAGCACATCCATCCTCCTGCGCACAACTCTATCCATAGCCCACGCCTCGCAACCATACAACATTATTGGAACCACTATTCCTTCAAACATAAGGAGAGATAGGTAGTATGTTTGAGGAAAGGAACCTGGATGTCCTGGCTCTGAGTGAAACGAAGCTCAAGGGTAAAGAGGAAGAGTGGTTTGGGAATGTCTTGGGAGTAAAGTCAGGGGTTGGTGAGAGGACAAGAGCAAGGGAAAGAGTAGCAGTGCTCCTGAAACAGGAGTTGTGGGAGTATGTGATTGAATGTAAGAAAGTAAATTCTCGATTAATATGGGTAAAACTGAAAGTTGATGGAGAGAGATGGGTGATTATTGGTGCATATGCACCTAGGCATGAGAAGAAAGATCATGAGAGGCAAGTGTTTTGGGAGTAGCTGAATGAGTGTGTTAGTGGTTTTGATGCACGAGACCGGGTTATAGTGATGGGTGATTTGAATGCAAAGGTGAGTAATGTGGCAGTTGAGGGAATAATTGGTATACATGGGGTGTTCAGTGTTGTAAATGGAAATGGTGAAGAGCTTGTAGATTTATGTGCTGAAAAAGGACTGGTGATTGGGAATACATGGTTTAAAAAGCGAGATATACATAAGTATACGTATGTAAGTAGGAGAGATGGCCAGAGAGCATTATTGGATGACATGTTAATTAACAGGCGCGCGAAAGAGAGACTTTTGGATGTTAATGTGCTGAGAGGTGCAACTGGAGGGATGTCTGATCATTATCTTCTGGAGGCTAAGGTGAAGATTTGTATGGGTTTTCAGAAAAGAAGAGTGAATGTTGGGGTGAAGAGGGTGGTGAGAGTAAGTAAGCTTGGGAAGGAGACTTGTGTGAGGAAGTACCAGGAGAGACTGAGTGCAGAATGGAAAAAGGTGAGAACAATGGAAGTAAGGGGAGTGGGGGAGGAATGGGATGTATTTAGGGAATCAGTGATGGATTGCGCAAAAGATGCTTGTGGCATGAAAAGAGTGGGAGGTGGGTTGATTAGAAAGGGTAGTGAGTGGTGGGATGAAGAAGTAAGATTATTAGTGAAAGAGAAGAGAGATGCATTTGGATGATTTTTGCAGGGAAAAAATGCAATTGAGTGGGAGATGTATAAAAGAAGGAGACAGGAGGTCAAGAGAAAGGTGCAAGAGGTGAAAAAGAGGGCAAATGAGAGTTGGGGTGAGAGAGTATCATTAAATTTCAGGGAGAATAAAAAGATGTTCTGGAAGGAGGTAAATAAAGTGCATAAGACAAGGGAGCAAATGGGAACTTCAGTGAAGGGTGCAAATGGGGAGGTGATAATAAGTACACAGAATACTTTATATAAATTTCTATGTTAAACAAGTTGCTTACCCTCCACTCTGATTGCTTCAAATATGTAAGATGCAGATAATGTTTGTATTCCATCCAGTGTGACCCTGGTAGAAAACAGGTGATCCACATCTTGGCCATCCACTAGTCCGGACACCTGGAACAATGTGGATCTTAAAGAAAAGTAATCTTGTAAAGGTGTAATCTCAATCATAATTTAAGGGTGAATTCTCATAATCCAAAAAAAAAAACTTTTTGCAGCCATTCTACTTTGTTTCACCGTCTGCATAGCATAGCAGACACCACAGGATTGTTTTGTCCATTGTTGTCATCCCCCAGGAGTCACATTTTAACCTTCAATGTAACTGATAACTTAAGTAAATTTCCTTTTAATTCCCGAATGCTATTTCCTACATTAGCAAAGTGGAGCCAGAAAAATATTTAGAACGGCTGCATCCAGTCACACCTGCTCTCTTGTTGTCATGTGTTACGCACCGAAGCCACAGCTCCCTATCCATAACCAGGCCACACAGACTTTCCATGGTTTACCCTAGATGCTGGGGTTCAGTCAACCAACTGCACAACATTGTTCCAAATCACGCTATCCCAAGCATGCTTTTCACCCTCCAGCATGTTCAAGCCCCAGTCACTCAAAATCTTTTTACTCCATCCTCTGATCTCCAGTTTAGTTCCCCCCATCTGAGAGGTAGCACCAGGAAACAAAGATGGGCCCATCCACATACATAAATACACATACATGTACATATACATACACAGACATATACACACGTACATTTTCATACTTGTTTGCCTTCATCCATTCCTAGCACTACACCACATTTGTTCACACTCAGTCTCAAGCAGATTTCTTTCAGTCTATAAAGGACTGAATAGCATATGACAAACAACCTTCTTAAATTTGCTTGATCTGCAGCTTTACGTATCAATCAAATTCAGTCTTTGGCCGTTAAATTTTACAGAGTTTTCCAGGACCTAAAGAACCAGGTTTCAGTTTAATTCCACTAATAACATTTTTTTAGCAAGGAATTTGTCCTTATTTCTAAAGATAACTAACTTGGACATGGAACTTTCTATTTTTGACATTATTTCCAAACGACTTTTCGAACCACTCTTATTTCACTTGGTAACTACAATGCATTCTTAGCAAAAACTTTCTTGGATCATTCTTCAAATGCACTCAACCATTTAATTTAGTGTATAGCCAGACTGCTTGAGCAATAATACTTAGTGTATTGAGAGTACAATCATTAAAACATTTCAGTTTACCAATCAAGTGATTTAATTTTGCAATATTGGTAATCTCCATGTGAAAATAGTAATTTCATAAAGCTATACAAATAATTTTCATAACTGCTGTATTTTACAAATTACAATCTAAGCAAATGTTTTAGAGTTTTTTCAAAAGAAAATGTGGCACAGAAATAACATGCCCCTATTGAAGGCAATCTTTTATAGTTTCTTCAAAAGAAAATGTGGCACAGAAATAACATGCCCCTATTGAAGGCAATCTTGTATGAAAGAAATAAAGTACAAGGAAAAGTAAATAGAAGTTGAATAGGGCTCTACAAGTGTTTGTAGACCTGACTTTTAAAGGTGTAAATTTTCTGTCGTGAAGAAGGCAAGACAAAGAAGGAAGAGCCATTTGTAAGACGTAGGTATTTTAACACTTACCAAGCGACCAGTCTCTACATATACACTATGGGAAGGAATGGCCTGCTGTGTAGCTTTTATCCAAGCATTTGGAGCAGGAACACATGCAGACTGTTCATGAGAACTGTCACCAAAATAATTCCTGTATCTGTAGGAGAGTGAGAATAGCAACAAAGTGATGGCTGTGAAGAGAGTCAAAGCCAGACAAGTTAATAACACTGAAGGCTTTTAATTCTTCCTCTGTACTAAACAGGTGGAGGAAGAGCCACTAGAGATATGTATATGAAACCCTTGTAGATGTGATAACTGCTCACAAGAAAAACAATTAGGGTGCCTATACAACATTCCTAGCTTTAGGGAAGCAGAATTTGCCATGTTGATTATGTGGGATTTCTAGGAAAGAGTGGAGTATAAGGCTATTCTCAACATCTTTTCGTTACTCTAGGGTTGAATGGGGGAAGAAATTGCACTAGAAGCACCATTTAATTAACTAGGTTGCTGCTTCTCATCTCTAAGATGCTGCAAAGGTCCAAAATAAGTAGATATATTTTCAGTACGAGAAAGGGAATGAGCATAAGGAGTAGTATATAGGAAGGGTTGAAGTACTGAAAGTGTTAATTAGGTTTGAAATAGATGAAATATTTACCATCATAGAACCTAGATCATTTTTAAAACCATATACAGAAACTTGGGTGGTTATTGCTACTACACACCAGAGTTGTTTCTGCAGATTTTTCAAGTGCCATCTTTATACTAAACCTTCCACCTTACCTTTGTCATTCCCACAAAATATAGAAATATGAAGCTTAGTAATCATGAAATCTCACCAAAACATCACCAAATATGGAGATGGGGGCTGTGTAAACAAGGTTGTCCGCTATGATATCATCTCTGGTCACAACTACCAAGTCACATACCGTCACGCCACCCACCAACACTAGAAAAAGTAAATTAATTTGGACGATGTAAATTTACAAAATACCACAACCAATATTCAAAAAGTGCTAAAAGTAAAGTTACACCACTTATGGATTTGCTCTCATAAGATACACCACCCCTATATGGGTGAAGATACTTACTTTAAGTGTTTTGGCAACCAAATGCTACATGAAAAAAGGAATGACCATTCAGAGACTTAGTACTTTATATGACATCAAATAATCTAACAAAACAATAAAAAGAACGATTAAAAAAAAAAGCCAGCAAAGCCAAAAAAAATCTAACCTAACACTGATGTAGGAAATGCATATTAAGGAAGGGGAATTAAATTTGTTTTACTGAAGCAACTGAGGGCATAAGTGTGCAAACTATTTATATAATAATATGGAGATTGGAACATTTTACCCAAACAGTGAGCGAGTGGTAGAAACTCAGGCTTTGTCTATGGATGACTACATTTTTTCATACTTGGTTGCAGTTTCCTGTATTTGTGAGGCAGTGCCAGGAACAGAAAAAGAAAGGCTACATTCACTCATCCATTCTCTACATGACATGTGCAAAGCACCAAAAACACAGCCTGCACATCATGGTTTCCCCCTGCTGTTTCACATGCCCTTGTTCAGTCCAATAAAAGCATATCAACTGCCTATATTATGTATTTCAAGGTGTGGAAAATTTGACAACTGGTCTGAAAAACAATTATCAACAAGATATTTAGGTTAAGTAGTCTGAATAGATGGTCCATTACAAATACAAAAGATGTAGGTTACTAGTTAAAATGAAACTGATTAAACAGCTTTTTATCAATCATGCAAAGATTTTTTTTTATTTATATACATACTCGTCCACACACGCAAATATACATACCTATACATCTCAAAGTACACATATATATACACACACAGACATATACATAAATGCACATGTACATAATTCATACTGTCTGCCTTTATTTGTTCCCATCGCCACACATGGAATAACCCCCCCCTCCCCCCTCATGTGTGCGAGGTAGCGCTAGGAAAAGACACCAAAGGCCCCATTCGTTCACACTCAGTCTCTAGCTGTCATGTAATAATGCACCGAAACCACAGCTCCCTTTCCACATCCAGGCCCCACACAACTTTCCATGGTTTACCCCAGACGCTTCACAAGCCCTGGTTCAATCCATTGACAGCACGTCGACCCCGGTATACCACATCGTTCCAATTCACTCTATTTCTTGCACGCCTTTCACCCTCCTGCATGTTCAGGCCCCGATCACTCAAAATCTTTTTCACTCCATCTTTCCACCTCCAATTTGGTCTCCCACTTCTCCTCGTTCCCTCCACTTCTGACACATATATCCTCTTGGTCAATCTTTCCTCACTCATTCTCTCCATGTGACCAAACCATTTCAAAACACCCTCTTCTGCTCTCTCAACCACACTCTTTTTATTTCCACACATCTCTCTCACCCTTACATTACTTACTCGATCAAACCACCTCACACCACATATTGTCCTCAAACATCTCATTTCCAGCACATCCATCCTCCTGCACACAACTCTATCCATAGCCCATGCCTCGCAACCATACAACATTGTTGGAACCACTATTCCTTCAAACATACCCATTACTTTGTGTAATGAAGACAATTGAGAAACATCATAAGCCAATATTCCTGTTCATGATAAGAGAAGTGGACCAGGCAGTATGATACAGTGGTTAAATTGATGAAAACTACTATTGACGTTTGTGTAAATAAATTATACATTTCCCTTTTCCATAGCCAGAGGTTGAACCATTATGTGACATTCATTTTTCATTTCATTTCAAGCTAGAAGTTTCAGTTTTCTAAATTATTTCTTACATTGTTCATATGTATATATATATATATATATTTCTTTTTTCTTTTTTTTTTTTTGCTTTGTCGCTGTCTCCCGCGTTTGCGAGGTAGCGCAAGGAAACGGACGAAAGAAATGGCCCAACCCACCCCCATACACATGTATATACATACTTCCACACACGCAAATATACATACCTACACAGCTTTCCATGGTTTACCCCAGACGCTTCACATGCCCTGATTCAATCCACTGACAGCACGTCAACCCCGGTATACCACATCGCTCCAATTCACTCTATTCCTTGCCCTCCTTTCACCCTCCTGCATGTTCAGGCCCCGATCACACAAAATCTTTTTCACTCCATCTTTCCACCTCCAATTTGGTCTCCCTCCTCTCCTCGTTCCCTCCACCTCCGACACATATATCCTCTTGGTCAATCTTTCCTCACTCATTCTCTCCATGTGCCCAAACCATTTCAAAACACCCTCTTCTGCTCTCTCAACCACGCTCTTTTTATTTCCACACATCTCTCTTACCCTTACGTTACTTACTCGATCAAACCACCTTACACCACACATTGTCCTCAAACATCTCATTTCCAGCACATCCATCCTCCTGCGCACCACTCTATCCATAGCCCACGCCTCGCAACAATACAACATTGTTGGAACCACTATTCCTTCAAACATACCCATTTTTGCTTTCTGAGATAATGTTCTCGACTTCCACACATTCTTCAAGGCTCCCAGAATTTTCGCCCCCTCCCCCATCCTATGATCCACTTCCGCTTCCATGGTTCCATCCGCTGCCAGATCCACTCCCAGATATCTAAAACACTTTACTTCCTCCAGTTTTTCTCCATTCAAACTCACCTCCCAATTGACTTGACCCTCAACCCTACTGTACCTAATAACCTTGCTCTTATTCACATTTACTCTTAACTTTCTTCTTTCACACACTTTACCAAACTCAGTCACCAGCTTCTGCAGTTTCTCACATGAATCAGCCACCAGCGCTGTATCATCAGCGAACAACAACTGACACTTCCCAAGCTCTCTCATCCCCGACAGACTTCATACTTGCCCCTCTTTCCAAAACTCTTGCATTCACCTCCCTAACAACCCCATCCATAAACAAATTAAACAACCATGGAGACATCACACACCCCTGCCGCAAACCTACATTCACTGAGAACCAATCACTTTCCTCTCTTCCTACATGTACACATGCCTTACATCCTCGATAAAAACTTTTCACTGCTTCTAACAACTTGCCTCCCACACCATATATTCTTAATACCTTCCACAGAGCATCTCTATCAACTCTATCATATGCCTTCTCCAGATCCATAAATGCTACATACAAATCCATTTGCTTTTCTAAGTATTTCTCACATACATTCTTCAAAGCAAACACCTGATCCACACATCCTCTACCACTTCTGAAACCACACTGCTCTTCCCCAATCTGATGCTCTGTACATGCCTTCACCCTCTCAATCAATACCCTCCCATATAATTTACCAGGAATACTCAACAAACTTATACCTCTGTAATTTGAGCACTCACTCTTATCCCCTTTGCCTTTGTACAATGGCACTATGCATGCATTCTGCCAATCCTCAGTCACCTCACCATGAGTCATACATACATTAAATAACCTTACCAACCAGTCAATAATACAGTCACCCCCTTTTTTAATAAATTCCACTGCAATACCATCCAAACCTGCTGCCTTCCCGGCTTTCATCTTCCGCAAAGCTTTTACTACCTCTTCTCTGTTTACCAAATCATTTTCCCTAACCCTCTCACTTTGCACATCACCTCGACCAAAACACCCTATATCTGCCACTCTATCATCAAACACATTCAACAAACCTTCAAAATACTCACTCCATCTCCTTCTCACATCACCACTACTTGTTATCACCTCCCCATTTGCGCCCTTCACTGAAGTTCCCATTTGCTCCCTTGCCTTACGCACTTTATTTACCTCCTTCCAAAACATCTTTTTATTCTCCCTAAAATTTAATGATACTCTCTCACCCCAACTCTCATTTGCCCTCTTTTTCACCTCTTGCACCTTTCTCTTGACCTCCTGTCTCTTTCTTTGATACATCTCCCACTCAATTGCATTTTTTCCCTTCAAAAATCATCCAAATGCCTCTCTCTTCTCTTTCACTAATAATCTTACTTCTTCATCCCACCACTCACTACCCTTTCTAATCAACCCACCTCCCACTCTTCTCATGCCACAAGCATCTTTTGCGCAATCCATCACTGACTCCCTAAATACATCCCATTCCTCCCCCACTCCCCTTACTTCCATTGTTCTCACCTTTTTCCATTCTGTACTCAGTCTCTCCTGGTACTTCCTCACACAAGTCTCCTTCCCAAGCTCACTTACTCTCACCATCCGCTTCACCCCAACATTCACTCTTCTTTTCTGAAAACCCATCCAAATCTTCACCTTAGCCTCCACAAGATAATGATCAGACATCCCTCCAGTTGCACCTCGCAGCACACTTTCATGGTTAGAAAATATTAGGAAATAGTGGAACTTTCCATCAGAAAAATTAGGAGGTTCCTTATCCCGTTCCTATGCCCAAGTAGATCAAAACAAAACCATTATGTAGCAGAAAACCTACCACTAGTTAGCACTCCAGAGATCGTTCCTGCTATGGGACTGCCACGGGTGGTGAAGACGTCCACTTCCATGTAGTTTGCACGCCAACTTTCCTGTACATTCTGATCTACACCATCTAGTAGGAACTCCCGGGTTATGCTGTCTAGCGAGTGGCCATTCACCTGCAAAGTGAAATGCTTAACCACAAGCAACCACGTACTATTGATTATATTCCTTTACCCCAATATGTCAGAACCACTAAACTCCATTTCCTCTACTATTACTATTATTAGCACTGAACACCACTAATCTACAGATATGCCTGCTAGTTTGTCTAAAATTATGAAGGCCAACACGACAGTTTTTGGTTCCCAGTTATATGTATTAAATCATGAGCATACAGCCTTGGTTTGCTCACATACATCGACTTAAAGTGCAGGAATATACGAGTTAGCCAACTGTGCACCTGATCCATTCGATAAACAGGAAACCAAATATAGACATCCTATGTATATAACACAACATGTTTAGTAGCCAGTATAAAGCAGTATTAACCATATAAAGGACACCAGTTTCATACTGGTTTGCAATGCAAGAAGTATGCCTACTTGAATCCACATTTACAAAGTGATATCCCCTCAAATTCTCAAAAAAATTTCCATTGGTTTAATAATCTTTTAACATCCCTTTCCAGAATCAGAACTTTGAAGTGTTTTATATCTCAAGTGCTATGATGCAACTCACTCACCTTATGTAAAGTCAGTTCATCAAAATGGGCATTATCAACAGCGAGGGATGCAGCATTTATAAATCCAGTGATAGCTTGCTGGCCGGAGTGGTAAAACACTGTAGGAAGGGCATCCTTCAGAAGCTGTACCTCTGTCTGCAAGTATCACCAAGTGGTTAATCAACCAAGTTACTAGATGGTACAGCAAATGTAAAACCAGTATCCTGTCATAAAAGGGAATTCTAATGTACGATCAGTAAGGTTTTGACTTTTTTGAAGTATAACCATTATTTGATTATGAGCATTATCAGACTTGCCACTCCCTCATCCCATTTTTTGTGGAAATAACCAAGAGAACATTCATTTTAAATACCTGAAGCTCGCTTACAGCTACAACATATTCCTCCAAGGATTGATTGGCTGAGCTCCCTTCTAAGGGGTTCCTGATGTTAACAGTCTGATCAATGCTAGTTGTTCCACTCACTGTTAGTTCTGGGAAGATGACCGGCCCACTCCATACCTTTCAAAAGACCAGTTCACGCTTTTTTCATATCCAACTGCCTCTCCTACCTTACCAAGTCAGCATCATTAAAAATCAACCTCATTTACACATTTTGGTAATAGCCAAGCAACAGAATAAGTGACACTTGTAGATCCAGCAGTGATGTGCAGGCTGTACGTGTGTTTAAATAGTTATATGCTACAGGCATGAAGTTGTCTTGGGATAAGACCTGGGATGATGACTGTGAAAAAGAACTCAAAGTAACTGGAGTCTTGATATCACAGGTGATGGACAAGTACCAAGAGTGGCAGGGAGGGTAACAATGGAAGAAGTAGAGTGAAGACTTGAGGTCAGCTGTGCAAGAAAATGAAATGTTATGATGGAGCAGAGGGCACTGAACGAGAAGAGAGCAATGATATTGTGGTGGTGTGTTGGAATTAAAGGACTCTCTAAATTGCTGGTAGTACAAGAATGAAAGTTTTTATGTGCCCTAATGGCATCTGTCACAACACACGAGTCCTTGTTCAATTGGGTGTAGCCTTAATTAAATGAGGTCTTGAGACGGTTTGGTCCAACTCTAGGTGGTTACCTCTCAAACATGCAAGAGTGTAGGACACTGATATGAAGAGATTGCCAAGTGCTGACAATCGCTGTTTATTGTAATTCAACTCCAAGACAAGTGCAGATTATGGCCCAGACACATAGAGGTGAGGTCACTGACAAGCATGGGAACTTATGGAAAAGAGCCTTACAAAGCTTCACTCTTACTGAATAACAGGCCAGTGAAAAAAGAAAGTTGGGAGGATATGTTATCCAAGTCTAAATGACTTTTTGAAGAATGAAAATGCAGAGGATGGACAAGACATTATATCCAAGGGCAAGGTTGTTTACAACCACAGAAGGTACTGGGAAAAAGACTTGCAATGCTCTTTTGCAATCCCATTAGGTAAAATGTCTAATGAAAAAAATTAGTTTATGGAAACAATTGTAGTGATGTGAAAGCATGGAAGAATCAAGACGCACTAGAGCACAGGTTTAAGAGAAGTGTTCTACCCCCTTTTGCTGAGGATAGTATAAACTCCATTATATAAAAAATTGCTTTTATAAACCTCAATCACAAGTAAACTACTGGCATTCTGTCCAGAAACATGCATCTCTCCTTGTCATATACAACACTTGACTCGCATAGATCATTATTCGTAACCGATTTTCCTGCGGAGCACCATTCAATAGCCTTGACTTTTGGCAAATTGGCAGAAGCAACAGATGGTAGCAGTATGTAGGAACATTTAGGCTGGAGCATTAGGTAATAGTAATAATAAGGAACATTAGGTAGAAGCACTCTACGTGGCCTGTTAAGGGTGAAGCAATAGAGGCTATGAAGTGGCACTGGAGTTCCCTAGATATGGAGAGACTACTGCCATGGACACCCATTTAAGGGAGTTCCACTTTACATTTAAAAGGCCAAGCGAGTGCTTTGACAGTTGCTGAAAGAGGAGTGGTAATTGGGAATACTGGATTCAATAAGCTGCACATGGGCAAGAGTATACATGTGAGGGACTGAGCATTATCATGCATAATTGGCCTGTTGCAATTCACTGGCTTGCACAGAAAAGGTTCTTATATGCAAGTATGTTAAAGGGAGTGGCAGGTGGAATGCCATTTTTTGGTGAAGTAATGTGTGAAAGTCTGTAATGAACAAATGAAGAAAAAACAGTCTAAAATAAAGTAGCAAGGGGAAGAGGGTTTAGAAAAGTGGCTTGTTGTGCTGCAATACCTAGAGAAATCAAAAAATGGCACACACATAAGCTAAATAAAACCAGGGCATTGAAAGGTTTAAATACTTACATAGACAAATGATGTGTATGGCATGTGAAAGATGGGATAAAGAAGTGATACTCCTGATCCTACCCACCTAGGTATCATGAGGATTAGTGATAACTGCATACTGAGCCAGCACTTCAGTGGTTGTCAAGCTGCACTCCTCCGATCCAGACAGCCGTCTTTCTTTCTGTCTCAGCCATATGTAGACTGCTGGTATTCTGTCTACAAGCATACAATCTCTCCTTGTTACACACAAAACTTTACTCATGCTACTCATTCATCAAACCCGAGATTTTCCTATGGTTAGAGCTATGCTGTAGCCCACCCTTTCGGCAACAAAATGGTAGGAGCAACAGACAGCAGGCAGGAGCATCAAGCTGGAGGTTAGGTTAGGTTAGGTTAGGTTAGGTTAGGTTAGGTTGGGTTAGGTTAGGTTAGGTTAGGTTAGGTTGTTAGGTTAGGTTGTTAGGTTAGGTTAGGTTAGGTTAGGTTAGGTTAGGTTAGGTTAGGTTAGGTTAGGTCAGGTCAGGTCAGGTCAGTTTAGGTTCCTTTTCCCATTCCTATGCCCAACTAGATCAAAACAAGACCATTATGTAGCAGAAAACCTACCACTAGTTAGCACTCCAGAGATCGTTCCTGCTATGGGACTGCCAAGGGTGGTGAAGACATCCACTTCCATGTAGTTTGCACGCCAACTTTCCTGTACATTCTGATCTACACCATCTAGTAGGAACTCCCGGGTTATGCTGTCTAGCGAGTGGCCATTCACCTGCAAAGTGAAATGCTTAACCAAAAGCAACCACGTACTATTGATTATATTCCTTTACCCCAATATGTCAGAACCACTAAACTCCATTTCCTCTACTATTACAATTATTACCACTGAACACCACTAATCTACAGATATGCCTGCTACTTTGTCTAAAATTATGAAGGCCAACACGACAGTTTTTGGTTCCCAGTTATATGTATCAAATCATGAGCATACAGCCTTGGTTTGCTCACATACATCGACTTAAAGTGCAGGAATATACGAGTAAGCCAACTGTGCACCTGATCCATTCGATAAACAGGAAACTGAATATAGACATCCTATGTATATAACACAACATGTTTAGTAGCCAGTATAAAGCAGCATTAACCATATAAAGGACACCAGTTTCATACTGGTTTGCAATGCAAGAAGTATGCCTACTTGAATCCACATTTACAAAGTGATATCCCCTCAAATTCTCAAAAAAATTTCCATTGGTTTAATAATCTTTTTAACATTAACATTCACAGTAGTCACCTTCGTAGAGAATTTTAACAGTTCTTCGGAATAACCTTAGCAATGCTAATAATCTTCAGTCTAGAATATGTACAAGCAATACGTCAAGCCAACTAGAGCACACTATTGCAATACTATGCGAAAACTGTATGCAGTAATGCACAAAAGTTGACCTGCCCATTTTCTTATACAACCCTGTTACTGTGTTCTCAAAAACACTCACTGCTATCCTGTTGACTTTATCGAGGCTGATTGAAGTCAACTGGAACTTCGAAATTATCTTGACACTGTTGATGATAGCAGACCAGGCAACAATTTTCTGGTAATGACTCCTGCCAACCCACTTGACATTTTTATTAGTCACAAATAAATCCAATCTTTATTAATTCAAACTATAAATTCAAGTAACATCTGAAATTTCCTTCAACCCCTCTTCCCTTTGCCTTTCTTTGACACCTCTGCCAAGTTCAACTCTAGACATTTTCTCAAACCTGGATCATAGTATTTCAAATCCATCTTTCAGTTCATCAGCCATTCCATTCTTTATGATGTACCAGACATTATTCACTACTATTCACTTCCAGTCTACGAGAAATCCATTTTAAGTGAACCATTTCATCCATCCAGCTACTGCAAAGACCATACTAAAATGCCAAGCCACAAATTAAAATTCATTTTTTTTCCTTACCTTACTACCCAACTTTTAAATAGCATCAATGTTAATCGGTATTTTCACCATTTCCTCAGACGCTTGCACATCTTGACACTGTCCTGAAGTTTGATCATATTTTCTCCTAAAATACCTACATCAAGCAGATCAACTTTGGATCCCAGTTTTTCATTTTCCTAAATTCCAAATCATATTAACTCCTTAACATCAGGTCAGTCACTTGTTCCAACTACCTTCCCTAACTCCTTCTGTTTCTTTCACTCTCTCTATCCACATTACAACATACTAAAGTACATGAACATTTCTTTCCCCTGCGTTTCCTCTGCAAATCCTTGTCCTCGCACATGCCCACCTAGTTCTTATTTTGCTGATTAATATCTTATACAGTATGCAGAAAGTAGTTACAGCTCTTGGTGAATGGACTGGGAAAGCAAAGCGGCATGGCAATATATGACAGGCTGCTGTATAAAGAGTAAATATAATGAAGCTCACTGGTAACTACTTAGCCACCAAATCCATTGTTACAAAACATTTCAAGTTCAGGAAAGGAGAGTCGTTGTATGGACCAAATACCCAGGGAAGTCATCCCCCAATAAACCTGGCTTTTTGTTACTTTTCTGTTCCCCACATCCTGTACAAAGGATTCAAATACATTCCTTGAAGGCTTGTTGCATATACTGACAAGCACGCTTCGCACATTTCTGGAAAATGCAAGATTCTGGATAGAGTTCATGTCCCTTGACCAGAATCAATTAACATGGCATTAAACACTTATTCATCACCCCAAGCTTAGACCAAGTCCCACCCTTACCTTGGCGCTCCCAAAATCCAGTAAGTGATGTAGTCATAGGTCAACAGCTCGAGACCTGTCACCCCTTCTGTCCACGAGCTATCATCTATTCTTGCTGCACCTTCCATTCTGAATGTTGTCAGTTCCAAGTCTGTCACATTTATTGATGCCAAGTCCATAGCTGGAAGGAAACCAACAAAGTGGATAAAACAGAACTCGACTCATTATCTTCTCTAATCAGTTATTAAAACTTTTCAATATCTCAATTTCATAAAATTTCACTTGCTTGGAGTGTAATTTAAGGGTAATTTAAGACAATGGGGGAGGACTGGCTTTAAAAAAAAAAAAAAGTAAGAAAAAGCAAAAAAATGTTCTATTTACATACATAATGGAATGGGAAGTATCTAAGACCCATCATGAATGCTTGACCCCAATACCCCCTCAAGCCTCAAGCTAACCATATCCCCCCCCCCCTTACAACCCTAGACTTGGTAGACTTACCATAGGTGGGGTTGAGGGTGGCTGCTGGGGTAATTCACTTGGCACAGCCGCTGTTCCCATCGAGAGGGCCAATGTCCACAACACGTGAGCCATGACCACAACAGCAGCAGGTCTTGCACCACCATAACTACCCAATTCATTGCTGATCTCTGGGGGGGGGGGAGAAAAAGGCAACAAAAGTATGTCTTAAAGTATTTGGCATTGTTCAAGCATATTCATTTTGATAAACACATGCCATACGTTAATAAATGGGTTCAGATATGCTCAATATGGCAGAGCCAATATCATAACTGACCGAGAACTTATACTCTCCTTGGAAACTAATAAATCTTATCCATAAATAAATATTTTCATTCATATTTGACCAGTGTGGAATGAGCCAAGAATCTTTCACTGAACTCGCGAGAAAACTTTAAAGAAACACCATAACACCAGTAAACACATGAAGTGAACACAAGAGTTATTGTAATGCTGACTGTTCCTCCCACACAAGTCCCATAGGAGGAGAAACTGGTGAAAAATAACTCGCGAGGCGGAGCAACACATGGGGGGTATCAAACAGCTCGAGTCTCGTGGTGTACTGAGTTTATTTACTTCGCTGAGTAAACATGATCTCTTCCGGCCAGTAAACAACAATGGGATCTTATACATTCAATAAGGCATCTTACAGACTGACAATGGGATCTTATACATTCAATAAGGCATCTTACAGACTAACGTGTCCACAATGGATTAAATGCGTCATTCCATTATTTTTGCAGTCAACTTTCATACGTCTGGCGCCAACATCTCCCCACCATAGGAGTACCTTTAATAACTCCTATCCTTACTCTCAACAACATGATCATATGGCATCAGGATGTATAAATACAAATGTCTCACTAAGAGTCAACTCAGCCCTCACCCTGGGAAGCAAATGGCACAATAAAACAATAAACAATACCCAAAGGGACTATACTGATCATCAACCTAAATCTACAATACATCTCAAACCCTCCAATCTCACATATTCAGTCTCTGAGGAGGCTTTACAGTTCGTCCTGTTCTATACACATAAGTTGACGACGGTGTCATGGAGTGAGCCTCATCAAAACCTTGAGCATATGCTGGGAAGGCATCTGTTGGTGGTAAGGGACTATGAGCTTCATCTGTTGTAGCTTTCTCGCTCACATAGGTCCTTATGTGACATTTCAGGAACCTGGCAATCACCTTTAAGCTCTCTATGAAATCCAGCAGTGCATCCAATTAAAAAATGAGAAGGTGTTTAAGGGCTTACAGAATTAGGATCATCTGTGGCAAAAGTTAAGGGTCTGGAATTTACACATGCCTCAATTTCATGTAAGGTAGTCAAAGTTAAGGGTCTGGAATTTACACATGCCTCAATTTCATGTAAGGTAGTCTCTAGCTCACATCTTGTTAAACATTTTTTACCAAGAGTCTTTCTCAGAGCTAATTTAACAGATTGGACTAATCTTTCCCACCAACGCCCCCACCATGGAGCATGGGGTACAACAAACTTCCACTGGGGAGCAAGGGTGCCAAAGAACTGATGCATTTGTTTAGACATACTAATAAAAGTCTTGGCATCGTCAGAGTAAATAACAGATGGAAGGCCTCTTCTGGCAGAAAACCTACGAAAGGCAAGTAAGCAATCATCATAAGACATAGAGTTAGTCAACTCTAAGAGTACTGCACAGACAACTCCACAAGTGAATAACAAAATGTACAGCTTCTTGCATGGAAAATCAACACAAAACAGTGGTCCTGCATAATCTACACCTGTCACAGTGAAAGGAGGAGCAGAGTTAATTCTTAGTCCTGGGAGAGGAGCTACAGGCTGACGGCAAGCTTGTGAGTGATGTCTACGACAAATCATACACTCTCTACAGACTACCTTAGCAAGCTTTCTTAATCCGACAATTAAGTAACAAGATCTTAACGTTGAAATTAAAGTGGAAACACCAGCGTGTTTCAGAAATACACGTTGGAAACTAACTAACAGCTTGGCAATGTGACCTGCTGGAATAATCATAGGATACTTGCAATCATAACTTAATTCAGCCTGGTCCAGCCAACTCTTACTTCTCAAAGACCATTTTCATCCATAAAAGGATTGAATTTTCTAATGTCAGAACTCTTAGGGAGTGACTTTCCAAGCATTAAGGCATTGATCTCTTGGCTGTACCTTTCTCTCTGAACACAAATTATTAACTCTGTCTTAGCTTGATCTAACTCTGTATAAGACAAGGGCCCAAACCATTTAACAGCATGAGGTTTACAATTGTTCACAAACCTTATTACCCAAGCTACACACTTAATAGCTTTTGTAAAATAACCCCAGCGGGCGCAGTCAATCCCTACTGATGGATGCTCGGACACTAAGCATGTCACTGGGCTGTCAGTGAATACCTCCTCTACAATGGGCAGTGCTGCTGGTACCTCATCCTGTTGCATGGGAGTAAAGTGTTCAGAGAGCCAAGCAGGACCATTCAGCCATGAGGTACAGGAAATTAAGTCTTCAGCAAAGGCACCTCTGGAAATAAGGTCTGCTGGATTATCTTTACCAGGAATATGCTTCCACTGAACTGGGGGGATTAAACTCTGAATCTCAGTTACTCTATTCGCTACAAAAGTCTTCCATCTATTAGGGTCTCCCTTTATCCATGACAATGCTACTTTCGAATCAGTCCAGCAGTAAATTTGTACATCAATTAAGTGTAGGGAAGTCTTCACAAATACAGATAGCCTAGCACCCATTAATTCCAAACTCGGCACCGACAATTTCTTGATAGGTGCTACCCTTCCTTTGGCTAGAACTAAGATTATCTTAAATGACCCGTCATTATCAGGAACTCTCAAGTATACACAGGCACCATACCCCTTCTCGGAAGCATCTCCAAAGGCATGCAGTTCTACATTTTGTAGCCTGTTCCATACAAGTTCTGGAAAGTAACAACGATTAACTTGCCATGTGTTAAGAACTTTTATATTTTGAACCCACTTCTGAAACCGGTGTTGCAATTCTGTAGGCAAGATCTCATCCCAAGAAAGTCCAAGTCTCCAAATATCTTTGAACATAATTTTTGCCATCATGATTACTGGGCATAGAAGGTCAAGAGGATCAAATAATTTACTGATGACACTGAGAACTGCTCTCTTTGTGGATGTTACCTCAAGATCCTTCAATTCTAAACAATCAAATGAAAAACTATCTCTAGTCAAACACCAATGTAAACCAAGAATCTTTGTCTCTGCATGCTTGCTGGGCTCTAAGTAGTCATTAAATCTGTCTTTTAAGGCATTGCAGTTCGAGCTCCACTTTGAAAGTGTCATACTGGCCTTCGATAGAACTGACCGTGCCTCATCAAACTTAGCAAAGGCTTCCTCTGTATTGTCAGCTCCTGACAACCAGTCATCCACATATAGGTTATCCTTTAGCTCTGCAATAACTTCAGAATCGGGAAAGCTTTTAAGATGATGTTTAACAGTTGCGTTCAACAGAAATGGACTACTTTTATTACCAAATGGAACTCTAGTAAATCTCATTATCCGAATGTCACCATTATAGTTTCAAAGAAATCTATGCACGTCCCTGTCTTCTTTCCTTACATTAATCTGGAGGAAAGCTTTAGTGATATCACCAGTTAAGGCAACCTTCCACCTTCTGAACCTTATAAGTACCTCTACCAACTGTGGGTTAAGAGTGGGACCCACCTCAAGACAGTGATTTAATGAGACTCCATTATAGCTCACAGCAGATGCATTAAAGACTGGTCTTACTTTACTTGTGGTGCTGACTTCCCTGACGACAGGATGATGAGGAAGGTAGAATGTGGGGTATGGGCTGTTCATCTCACCCTCAGGTACCTCTTCAATGATGCCTTCCCGTTCGTAACCCTCAAATACGGCATCATACTCCTCCTGAAGTTTAGGATTGGATTTAAATTTATGCATCAAACATAGCAACCTTTTCCTTGCAAGCCTTTCATTATTTTGGAGGCTACACTCATGCTCTGATTTCCAGGGAAGAGCAACCTCATATCTATCATCCTTAAACTTAACTGTCTCTGAAAAGGATTTTAATACAGGATGGTTGCTAACATCAGGATATACTTCCTTGTTACAAATTCCCACTGACTCTAAATCCCAAAACTTATGTAACTCATTCTCATTGAAATTGTTAATGCATAACATCTGAGACAACTTAACATTTCCCTTGGATGCCAAAGCACAATTCCCAGATAGGATCCAACCAAACACCGTCTCTTGAGCCACTAGTCCCTCAACCTGCAAATTCTTGTTGGGGATTACAAATTTCCAATAGGCATCGAGTTCTATCAAAATGTCAACATTTACCTTCCTGTCCCACTCATACTCATCTGCTAACTGCACAGACTTAAAGGGCAGTAGGGTTTCAGCTGGAACACAAGGATGTAACAATGGAGCACATATTGTGGGCACTTCAGCTGCAAGTAAACACACTACTTCATTATTAACATCCACTAACTTCAGGTCATAAATATTACACTGGGTAGATCTAGAACTCTTCCTTCCCCCAAAGGCAGAATAGGACATCTGTTCAGAAGATACCCATGTAGGCCTAACCTTCCTTACAAATTCACTCAACACATAGGATCGATCTGCCCCAGAGTTGAACAACAAGGTAGCTTCACTGTACTTGCCATGCCTTCCATACACTTTAACTTTTGCTGTCGGCAAGACACAATACCTTTGTTTAAACTGTGAAGAATGAGAAACACCAACTAGATCACCAGGCACAACATTGGTATCTCCCGTTTCCCCTTCACTCTCCTTGGCCGGCTGACTAACAGCCCTGCCCTTAGGTGAAACATTATCCTTTGAGCAGAGAAGGACATTATGGTTGCCTTTACACTTAGAGCACTTTGCCTTGCAACCTCTACTTACGTGCCCCCTTTTTAAGCACTTAAAACACAGCTCAGCAGAACGAATATTTTCCAGTCGTTCTGCATGTGGAAGTTTGATAACTTTAAAGCACTTTTCACTGGAATGGGACTTATTACAAAATCCACACCCACCTGAATATGTCTCTGAGACTGTCTGAAGAGCAAATGCAGAACTAGGAGACTTCTTTCTTCTCTCAGACTCCCTCACACTGCGGCCGTCTGACCCTGCAGCAGTAGTCACATCCTTAAAGGAGTCTGAGCGTTCACGACGCTCAATCTCCTTCCTAAGAAAATCCAGCAGCCATGCGAGATCACTTTCGAGGCCCGATCCTTCCCTCGACCACTCCAAACGGATGTCGCTCGGCAGACGAGACAAAATCACTGGGGTGAGGAAGAGGCCAAACTCACTGCCACTTACCCCCAGTGCCTCCAAACTCCTGATGTGGATCAGGAGGTCATCCTGCAGCTTCCTCAAGGTGGACACATAAGTCGTAGATCCTTGAGGCTTGAACAGCAGGCTCAAGCCAAGAAGAGCTTGAATGTGGGCGAAGATAATCCTCTCTGGCTTCCCATACCACTCCTTCAACAGCTTACAGGCCACAGCATAATTAACTGCAGTAAGTGACAAGCCTTGGATGACAGACTTGGCCTCACCTTCCAATAAGGCCTGCAGATAGGTGAACTTGCTGATGGCTGGTAGAGTCGTCTACCATGGCCACGAACAAATCCCAGAATGACTGCCACTGGGTTAGTTCACCACTAAACTTCGGCAAATCAAGCCGTGGAAGGTTCACACTGGCACTAATAGACACTGCGCTTGCACTTGCAGATTTATCTTACCTACTTCCTGACCCTTTTTGGACGGCAGTCTTATCCAGTTTTGCCTACAGTTCGCCAGCCTGCACCCGAACAGCTCTAACACCACTGCGTAAACTATCTGCTTTGTCCAGGTCTGCTTCCAACAACTCAGGGTCACTTATTGTCAGTTCATATTCCGCTTGAACTCAGTCCAAGGTGTCTAGACGCTTATCTAAATCTGCTATAACGTCTTCCAGCTGCACCCTAGACACAGTTGGCAGTTCAAGCAAAGTCTGCAAAGCCTTGGAGGCTCTCGTACACCATCCTCGAGCAGCCGCCCGTCCTCTTTCAAGTTGCTCCTTCTCCGCCATCATGAGTAATCACCACAGCTTGCTGCACATATACACAAGTTCAGTTCGTTTGAGCATGTAAAGGCTGCTCCCGGGTCTGGGCACCACTTGTTCCTCCCACACAAGTCCCATAGGAGGAGAAACCGGTGAAAAATAACTCGCGAGGCGGAGCAACACATGGGGGGTATCAAACAGCTTGAGGTGTACTGAGTTTATTTACTTCGCTGAGTAAACATGATCTCTTCCGGCCAGTAAACAACAATGAGATCTTATACATTCAATAAGGCATCTTACAGACTGACAATGGGATCTTATACATTCAATAAGGCATCTTACAGACTGACATGTCCACAATGGATTAAATGAGTCATTCCAGTATTTTAGTAGTCAACATTCATACGTCTGGTGCCAACAGTGCCCTCTCCACTAGCCAGACTATGCAATACTCAGCAAGTTGCTGCATCACATGATTATCGTGTGGCCATCAGACTCATGGGTGGGCAGTTTTGATAGCTACTCCTTTCCCTACATGTTGAAGCTTTGGAAGTAACTTCATGTTTTCTCCAATAGCAATGAACTGGCACACTGCAAAAGACAGGGCTTCCACTTACTGCAAAATTCATAAAAACTTTCCCTTGTCTTTTCTTTTTCCATTTCATAATACTCTCAATTTCAATTAAGGCCTGGCTTTCATGGGGACTTTAATCTGACTGGATCCTAAAAAATTACACATTCATATTCTATCATACTTGATAGCCGATTCCTGTGTCAGAGAGTTAGTGCCAGGAAACAAAGAATGGCCCATCCACTCATACATACACATACATAACATATATTTATACATACATACATACATACACAAGTACATAAACTTGTTTGCCTCTAGTCCATTCCTGGTGCCACCCCACCTCACAGGAAACAGCATCATCACCCCCTGCCTGAGCAAGGTAGCGCCAGGAAAAAAAAAAAAAAAGGCAACATTTGTTCAAACTGTCTCTAGCTGTCATGTGTAATGCACAGAAACTACAGCTCCCTATACACATCCAGACCCCACAGACCTTTCCATGGTATGCCCCAGACATTTCACATGCCCTGGTTCAATCAACCCCAGTATACCACATAGTTCCAATTCACTATTCACCTCTCACTCTCCTGTATGTTCAGGCCTGATCACTCAATCTTTTCACTATCCTTCCACCTCCAGTTTGGTCTCCTGCTTCTCCTTCCTTCCATCTCTGACATATGTCCTCTTTGTCAACCTTTCCTCACTCATTCTCTCCATATGTATACATTTCATCACACACTCTTCTGCTCTCTCAACCATGCTTTTTCCATTACCACACATCTCTCTTACCCTTTCATTACTTATTCAATCAAACCACCTCACACCACACATTGTCAAACATTTAATTTCCAACACATCCACCTTACTCTATTCAACCCTATTTACAGCCTATACCATGCAACCATATAATGTTAGAACTACTAATCATTCAACCATACCAATTTTTGCTCCGATAACATTTTTAATCACTACCAGAACCTTCACTCTCTCCCCACTCTGTGACTCACCTACGCTTCCATGGTTTCATTCACTGCCATGCCCTGCTTCCTAGCTACTGAATGCCATTTCCCAATCTATGTTACCACAAATTTTGGAGGATTGTCTAGTTTCCATGATCATCTATTTTCTGTCTCACCTCTGCTCTTTTACTGTAGTCTTTTACCACATTCAAATTTGAGCAACACATGATCAATTCTTCCAAAAGGTGTATATGTTACCAATATCCATGCTACTGCAAAAATAACATCTAGTAATGATGGTGTATTAGTCCCTCTCATCCATTCCCCAGTCTAACACTATAACCAATCAGTATTTTACTAAAATACCATCTATAAAAAGTGCTTGACACACTGCTTCATGTCCCATCCTAATTGTTCCTTCACTGCTATCACTGTGTATGAGTTTCATTTCATTGCAATTCTTTGGAGGATTATATACTAGTAACACCACAGTGCTGCTCTTTCCTACAGTTGCTATGTATTGTCTGAATCATGTACCCATCTGGGTATAACAGGTGAGATCTTATCGCTGGTATACATTGTTTCCAAGACTCCAATAAAATCAGGTGAAATTTCCATTGCAGGATCCCTGAATTCCAGTTCTTTACCATTGTATGTGCGTATGCAGATATGGTATTCAAGGATGCATGTTTTGGAAAGAGTTCTACAGATGCGTTGTCCTGTTTCAACCTTGTATATATACCACATCTCTGCTCCTATGTGTGTATGTACAAACCCCAAGCTTTAGCCAGGTGGGTGTACCAAGGACAAATCCATCTTACTCCATCTCATTCCTCGATTTTCAGGAAGTTTGATGCAAAATACTTTCTTCAAATTCCTCACACTAACCTGCTGTTCTGATTGGATATCTGTCTGTGGATATCAGGATCTTGCTAGTATATAGTTTAATAGCAACAGTGAAACATCCTCTAGTAGACATTAACCCAGATATTCAACTACAGTTTAAATGTCAATCAAAATCTAGTATGGGCTACCTTAAAATTTCAAGAATTGACTCAACATACCATGAACATCTCCAGTAAACCTGAGACCCACACCTTCTGTAATAGTGGCATCCTGATCCACTAACACAAGATTATCAACTGCAGCCTCCACACCCAAGCTATTCAGAGATTCCACAGTCAGATCAGAATTTAACAGATCCAAAGATGTCATAACCGTCTTTTTTTTCAAATGTCAAATATCCTAAAATGGGGAAAAAAATATATTTAATTCTTACACTAGCCTCAAAGATCAAAGAATTGTATGGCATTATATCACTATATGCATACAATTATAATCAACAAGCAGTCTTCAACACTGGATCTTACCTGTATGAGGGATATTCTTATCAAGTCGCATGAGGTCAGTGGCAATATCAAGACCATTCAATCTGCCCTTTAAGTCTAAATTTCCAATAACACCCACTTTACAACCAAAATCCTGAAAGTATTCACCATCCATACCACAAACTCTGATGCTTGTGATTCGAATTCGATCCATATGGAAGAAGTTGAACATCTTTTGATGTTTTCTTGTACAATACAGATTTCCTGAACAAACATTTCAAATGGGCATCCTAGTCTGAGGGGCAGGTCAGTACAGGATCTCTTGTTTACTCAGTTTAGAAATTGAAAATTTATGTTATCAAAGGAATAACAGGTACTTGCAATGCCTACTGTCCCACCAAAAGTTAAAATATGCTAAAAAGGTACATCATGGTATTTGTCTTCACCTATATGTTATTTTGAACTTTATTATTCAACAACCTCGACTTAGTCCTTCCAAAATACATTCATCCTAGGTAATATGCAAATTCATCCATGTGCCCACAAATCTCATTTGTTCATTACCTCCAGGGGTACTCATGGTGAAAATATAAACCTTAGATTCTAACGTGTATTGTTCACAAGTTACTGTGGTAATACTAAAAGAAACAGAAACTGGTGATAATGTCCTGCATACACTTTTGTAATTGTCCACATCATAATGCTCATGTTTGAGGACGAGTTTAGGGGAAAATATTGAAAATGAAGAGGAAACCATAATAAGCTACAAAAGAAAAATTTCATAGTTGAACATATTCCTTAGAAACAAAATCAGGAAAATTCCATTGCCAGAGTAAGTAGTATTATATGGCAGCATGTACTATTAAGCTTGCTTGTGGATAGGCATCTGGGAATTTAGTGCATTATGCATAACAGCTAGAGAATGGAAGAGTGAATAACTATGAGCTTGCACTTTTTAATGGACAAGTTTTTCACTTCCTCTAAAATTTGCATATACTTTTCCTTGTACATTTTTCCTTGCATCAACCTCTTTATATTTCAATTAAGGACCAACCCTGATGTGGACTTGCGTATATGAATGAAGCCTCCAGTGTAAAAAAAAATATATTTCTGTTGGCAACTTTTTATATTAACAAGATTGATCCGAACAGATGAAAAGCCACATTTACTTGCATCCAATCTATAGCCATCATGTACAATGCAGAGAAACCATCTCCCATCTACAAACAAGCCCTAATGATCCTAATATGGTTTCCCCCACCTCTTATACCCCAATTCAGCCCACTGACATGTTGCTCCCTGTATATTATACCATTCCAGTTCTTTACCCTTTACTCACTTCAGACCCTCTTAATACATTTAGGCCCCAGTAACTCTGAACTCTCACTTTATAGTTCAATCTTTTCAGTGTCTCATCCCGTTTGGAAATTCCACATCTCATGCATATCCTTTCCTCATAATCTCCATATATCCTAACTATTTCATCACACTCTTGTTTGCTCTCATTTATACTCCGCTCTTTACAACCATAACACTTCCATTATCGTTCCTTACAAGATCAATCCTCGTCACAGTGTTCTCATGCCCTTCAATTCCAACAAATCCAACTTCCATTCTCAAGTTCACAAGGTCTAAGACACTCATCCATCATTATTAGGACTACTACAGTTTTAAACATACCTATCACTGCACTGAAGGGAATCCCTGGTTAGAAATGTATGACAAAAACCAAGAATCTTTTCCCTTGATACAGTCTTTGAATGTCATGCCAAACTTTTCAGCATTTAATAAGCACGATAGGTAAAGCTAATGAATTACTCACGATCAGTCCAGTGATGGTTTGGTAGCCATCCAGAGTAACTATATTCTCTTGCAGTGATGAAACATCCACATTGTCATCTAGGAAACCCTCTCCATTATAAGGTCTCCTTGCACAAACACTTGACCCTAACAATGAAGAGTATAATGTTATAAAATATAGCCCAAAATATAGATAAACTAATATATCAAATAAAATGTTAACTTCTGAAACTTAGAGAGTGTCCAAGTATCAGCTTTATTTCTACTCAACCATCAATACTTTTATAAGACATTAAAATTTTGTTCATGGGAGATATCTACAAAACACAAATTCCTCATACATTTCCAAGCATCTGACTTAAAAGGAAAAATAAATAAAAATAACACCTCATAACACGTGTGTCCATAACCTGAAGCACTAGTTCACATGGAATGAAGGAATCTCAATTTATTATTACACCCTTTTTTCAATAAGGCAGTAAATATTTCCATTTCTCATGTTAATTTCATAGCAAATCTGTTTTATTTCATAACTCACCTCAAATATGTTGTTACCAAAAACACTCGCCTGGCCAGTCTTATGAAGGTATTCACTCAATGGATAGCCATTCAATGTCTCTCCCACCACTGGGCCTCTGCAAATAAAAATACTATTATAGAGAACGTACATAATATTTCTACAAAAAAATTTATCCATCCTGTCAAGATGAACCCCAAAAGTAAGTATCAAATATGGACACAACATGGCACATATACCTATCCACTTTAATAGAGAGCATACATAAATTCATGAGATTGTATGATAGTATTCAAGAAATGGAAAACAAAATACTCGAGTACAGACTTTATTTACTGTTATTATACTCACTCCTTGTATTTTAACTTTCTAAAAGGGGAAACAGAAGAAGGAGTCACGCGAGGAGTGCTCATCCTCCTCGAAGGCTCAGATTGGGGTGTTTAAATGTGTGTGGATGTAACCAAGATGAGAAAAAAGGAGAGATAGGTAGTATGTTTGAGGAAAGGAACCTGGATGTTTTGGCTCTGAGTGAAACAAAGCTCAAGGGTAAAGGGGAAGAGTGGTTTGGGAATGTCTTGGGAGTGAAGTCAGGGGTTAGTGAGAGGACAAGAGCAAGGGAAGGAGTAGCACTACTCGAATCAGGAGTTGTGGGAGTATGTGATAGAATGTAAGAAAGTAAATTCTCGATTACTATGGGTAAAACTGAAAGTTGGTGGAGAGAGATGGGTGATTATTGGTGCATATGCACCTGGGCATGAGAAGAAAGATCATGAGAGGCAAGTGTTTTGGGAGCAGCTGAATGAGTGTGTTAGTGGTTTTGATGCACGAGACCGGGTTATAGTGATGGGTGATTTAAATGCAAAGGTGAGTAATGTGGCAGTTGAGGGAATAATTGGTATACATGGGGTGTTCAGTGTTGTAAATGGAAATGGTGAAGAGCTTGTAGATTTATGTGCTGAAAAAGGACTGGTGATTGGGAATACCTGGTTTAAAAAGCGAGATATACATAAGTATACGTATGTAAGTAGGAGAGATGGCCAGAGAGCGTTATTAGATTACGTGTTAATTGATAGACGCACGAAAGATAGACTTTTGGATGTTAATGTGCTGAGAGGTGCAACTGGAGGGATGTCTGATCATCTTGTGGAAGCAAAGGTGAAAATTTGTGGGGGTTTTCAGAAAAGAAGAGAGAATGTTGGGGTGAAGAGAGTGGTGAGAGTAAGTGAGCTTGGGAAGGAGACTTGTATGAGGAAGTACCAGGAGAGACTGAGTACAGAATGGAAAAAGGTGAGAACAAAGGAGGTAAGGGGAGTGGGGGAGGAATGGGATGTATTTAGGGAAGCAGTGATGGCTTGCACAAAAGATGCTTGTGGCATGAGAAGCGTGGGAGGTGGGTTGATTAGAGAAGGTAGTGAGTGGTGGGATGAAGAAGTAAGATTATTAGTGAAAGAGAAGAGAGAGGCATTTGAACGATTTTTGCAGAGAAAAAATGCAAATCGATTTTTGCAGAGAAAAAATGCAAATGAGTGGGAGAGGTATAAAAGAAAGAGACAGGAGGTCAAGAGAAAGGTGCAAGAGGTGAAAAAGAGGGCAAATGAGAGTTGGGGTGAGAGAGTATCATTAAATTTCAGGGAGAATAAAAAGATGTTTTGTAAGGAGGTAAATAAAGTACGTAAGACAAGGGAGCAAATGGGAACTTCAGTGAAGGGGGCAAATGGGGAGGTGATAACAAGTAGTGGTGATGTGAGAAGGAGATGGAGTGAGTATTTTGAAGGTTTGTTGAATGTGTTTGAAGATAGAGTGGCAGATGTGGGGTGTCTTGGTCGAGGTGGTGTGCAAAGTGAGAGGGTTAGGGAAAATGATTTGGTAAACAGAGAAGAGGTAGTACAAGCTTTACGGAAGATGAAAGCCGGCAAAGCAGCAGGTTTGGATGGTATTGCAGTGGAATTTATTAAAAAAGGGGGTGACTGTATTGTTGACTGGTTGGTAAGGTTATTTAATGTATGATTCATGGTGAGGTGCCTGAGGATTGGCGGAATGCTTGTATAGTGCCAGTGTACAAAGGCAAAGGGGATAAGAGTGAGTGCTCAAATTACAGAGGTATAAGTTTGTTGAGTATTCCTGGTAAATTATATGGGAGGGTATTGATTGAGAGGGTGAAGGCATGTACAGAGCATCAGATTGGGGAAGAGCAGTGTGGTTTCAGAAGTGGTAGAGGATGTGTGCATCAGGTGTTTGCTTTGAAGAATGTATGCGAGAAATACTTAGAAAAGCAAATGGATTTGTATGTAGCATTTATGAATCTGGAGAAGGCATATGATAGAGTTGATAGAGATGCTCTGTGGAAGGTATTAAGAATATATGGTGTGGGAGGCAAGTTGTTAGAAGCAGTGAAAAGTTTTTATCGAGGATGAAAGGCATGTGTTCGTGTAGGAAGAGAGGAAAGTGATTGGTTCTCAGTGAATGTAGGTTTGCAGCAGGGGTGTGTGATGTCTCCATGGTTGTTTAATTTGTTTATGGATGGGGTTGTTAGGGAGGTGAATGCAAGAGTTTTGGAAAGAGGGGCAAGTATGCAGTCTGTTGTGGATGAGAGAGCTTGGGAAGCGAGTCAGTTGTTGTTCGCTGATGATACAGCGCTGGTGGCTGATTCATGTGAGAAACTGCAGAAGCTGGTGACTGAGTTTGGTAAAGTGTGTGGAAGAAGAAAGTTAAGAGTAAATGTGAATAAGAGCAAGGTTATTAGGTACAGTAGGGTTGAGGGTCAAGTCAATTGGGAGGTAAGTTTGAATGGAGAAAAGCTGGAGGAAGTGAAGTGTTTTAGATATCTGGGAGTGGATCTGGCAGCGGATGGAACCATGGAAGCGGAAGTGAATCATAGGGTGGGGGAGGGGGCGAAAATTCTGGGAGCCTTGAAGAATGTTTAGAAGTCAAGAACATTATCTCGGAAAGCAAAAATGGGTATGTTTGAAGGAATAGTGGTTCCAACAATGTTGTATGGTTGCGAGGCGTGGGCTATGGATAGAGTTGTGCGCAGGAGGGTGGATGTGCTGGAAATGAGATGTTTGAGGACAATATGTGGTGTGAGGTGGTTTGATCGAGTAAGTAATGTAAGGGTGAGAGAGATGTGTGGAAATAAAAAGAGTGTGGTTGAGAGAGCAGAAGAGGGTGTTTTGAAATGGTTTGGTCACATGGAGAGAATGAGTGGGGAAAGATTGACCAAGAGGATATATGTGTCAGAGGTGGAGGGAACGAGGAGAAGTGGGAGACCAAATTTGAGGTGGAAAGATGGAGTGAAAAAGATTTTGAGTGATCGGGGCCTGAACATGCAGGAGGGTGAAAGGTGTGCAAGGAATAGAGTGAATTAGAACAATGTGGTATACCGGGGTCGACGTGCTGTCAATGGATTGAACCAGGGCATGTGAAGCGTCTGGGGTAAACCATGCAAAGTGTGTGGGGCCTGGATGTGGAAAGGGAGCTGTGGTTTCGGTGCATTATTACATGACACCTAGAGACTGAGTGTGAACGAATGGGGCCTTTGGTGTTTTTCCTAGCGCTACCTCGCACACATGAGGGGGGAGGGGGTTGTTATTCCATGTGTGGCGAGGTGGCAATGGGAACAAATAAAGGCAGACAGTATGAATTATGTACATGTGTATATATGTATATGTCTGTGTGTGTATATATATGTGTACATTGAGATGTATAGGTATGTATATTGTGCATGGGTGGACATGTATGTATATACATTTGTATGTGGGCGGGTTGGGCCATTCTTTCGTCTGTTTCCTTGCGCTACCTCGCTAACGTGGGAGACAGCGACAAAGCAAAATAAATAAATAAATATACTCACTCAAATACAGCACTCTGCAACTGGACAGGGATGGTAATGTCTTGATAAGCCAATCTTCACCAGTAGCAGTCACCCAATTCCTCCAACACCAGGTTGTTTATGTTTACTGCCGTTACATCGCCAGATATCTTGGGGTTGCAAAGTAAATTTCTTTTTTTTTCACATAATTATACTAAATTTATGTTTTAGAAAAAAGCAAAACCTGGGTAAACTGGAACATGACATCTAGTAAAACAAACAAGCTGGAAATCTCCAACAAGAAACTTTAATTAGAAGGCAAAGCAGCCAGCACATACAAATGAACAATGCAACACTTGTATGTACATACAAAACTGGCAGTTCAAGTAAGGAAAAACAATTATGAAAAGTGGTATGGTGGTAATAACAAAAGCAAAAATGAATTATCTATATTTCATTATACTTGATTGCCATTTCCTGCATCAGTGAGGTAGCACCAGGAAGTAAATGAACAGCTCATCCACTTATATACACAAACATAAATGCCCATATATGCACATATGCATACATGTGTCTATGTTCATATATAGACACATATATACACATGTACATATTCATGCTTGAATTCATCCATTCCTAGCAAAACACCCTGCCCCACAGGAAACAGCATCACTACCTCCTGCTTCGGCAAGGTAGCACCAGGAAAACAGACATAAAGGCCACATTCGTTCACACTCAGTCTCTAGCTGTCTTGTGTAATGCACCAAAACTACAGCTCCCTATCTACATCTAGGCCTACAGACCTTTCCATGGTTTACCCCAGACACGTCAAAAGCCCTGGTTCATCTACTGGCAGCACGTCAACCCCGGTATATTCATATTCTAAAGCATTTATTATTTTGGTTAATATACATACAATGCTAAAACAAGCCATTATTTCTTTTCTAGTAGACTGAAATAACTACCTCAAACAATGAGAGAAGATCTCCAAAGAAATGAATATCATACTCACATGCAGTGGGCTTGTGAAATTAATTTCTTCTGCAATAATAATTTCTTCCACTTCAGCAAGCGTTACATGAAGGTTGGATGGATCTATACCATTAACAGTACCTTCCCTCCTCCATTACTACACCCTCTGCACTGCCCACACTTACTGACTTTCTAAACTTTATGCGACCTGAAATATACAAAGTTCATTTTTCAATGACTAGCATGTCAGTTTATATCATTTTCAGCCACTTAAACCCTGAACTCTTGTAGAGGTACATAGTGCATTTTAAACACAACAATTTAAACAATGATGATACTCAGCATTTGACTTTGGTGTCAAGGAAAAATGAAATGACGTGAGAGAAGTGGTGAGGGAGATTCAGCTTGAAAGAAAGCCTGCTTACAGAAATAACGAGAAACTGAATCAAGAGCAACAAAGGGCAAGTATATGAAACAAGGGGTGAAAGAGGAGTGCAGGACTTTCAGGGAAGCACTGCTTACCTGTGCAGGTCACATGTTTGGTATGCAAAAGGTGGGATGTGGATATATGAAAATTGGGATGGAGTGAAGATGCAAGTGAAAGAAGCATATGGATATCATCTGCAGGAAAGGTGTGCAAGACCAGGAAGTGTAAAACCGCAAGCAACAAGATGTTAAGAGAAAGGTTAATGTGCCGAATTAAGGAGCAAAAGAAATCATGAACTTAGATAAAGAAATTTTTCAAATGAGTATCATAGTGATGAAAGCAAGAGAACAAATGGAAGCAACAGTAAAATGAGCAAATGGAGATACAGATTAGCAAACAAAGTGAAAAAGTGTTGTTTCGAGTATGCTGGACTGCTGAATGTTTGATGATAGGGTAGCAGCAGTGGCATGTTTGAGACAAGGGGCATGTGGGTTAAAAGAGTCCTAGTAAATTGTATTATGAAAAGAGAAAGTAATGGAAATCCTGCACAAGTAGTAGACGGAGTTTCTCTAGCAAGGGGGTGACAGTGATGCTTACTACTTTCTCAAAATATTCAAAGTTTGTGGGACCCAAATTGAGGTGCCTCAGGAAGGGTAAAATGCATGCATAGTTTCCTCATAGAGAAAAATCTGAACAAAAGTGAATGCTCAAATTACAAAGGTACAAGTCTGTTTGGTATACCTGGTAATGCAAGTTGGAGAGGAGGCCATGCACAAAACATCAGATTGGGAAGAAAGTGTGGCTTCATGATGTGCCAAGGCATTTGCCTAGATTGTCATATACCTGAGTGGATAGCATTTGGCACTTTAGGTTAAAAGGCAATGTGCTATGAATATATGGGGTAAACTAATGTTACACAACAGAATGAGGAGGTTTTACTTGGCAAGTTAAGACATGTGTTCAAGTGGAGAGGGAGGAGGTGGAATGCTTCCAAGAAAAAGTGGGTCTGTATTAAACATGAGATTTCTCTATACATGAATACTCAACTCATGAACAGGGAGCTTCAGGAAGGAATAGGCTTAAGAGATATAGGTAGATAGACAGATGGAGGTGGTGAGGGAACATCTTTTGGTAGAGTGAAATGCTTAAATGCTTAACCAAAAGCAACCACGTACTATTGATTATATTCCTTGACCACAATATGTCAGAACCACTAAACTCCATTTCCTCTACTATTACCATTATTACCACTGAACACCACTCATCTACAGATATGCCTGCTAGTTTGTCTAAAATTATGAAGGCCAACACGACAGTTTTTGGTTCCCAGTTATATGTATTAAATCATGAGCATACAGCCTTGGTTTGCTCACATACATCGACTTAAAGTGCAGGAATATACGAGTTAGCCAACTGTGCACCTGATCCATTCGATAAACAGGAAACCAAATATAGACATCCTATGTATATAACACAACATGTTTAGTAGCCAGTATAAAGCAGTATTAGCCATATAAAGGACACCAGTTTCATACTGGTTTGCAATGCAAGAAGTATGCCTACTTGAATCCACATTTACAAAGTGATATCCCCTCAAATTCTCAAAAAAATTTCCATTGGTTTAATAATCTTTTTAACATATACTTTCCCACGAATACTCAACAAACTTATACCTCTGTAATTTGAACACTCACCTTTATCATCCCCTTTGCCTTTGTACAACAGCGCTTTGCATGCATTCCGCCAATCCTCAGGCACTTCACCATGAACCAAACATACATTGAATATCCTCACCAACCAGTCAACAACATGGTCACCCCCTTTTTTGATAAATTCCACTGCAATGCCATCCAAGTATATATATACAAACACAAATGTACATAAGCTCTTAAAATACATTATTCATTATAAATTTTACAATTTGTAACATATATATATATATATATATATATATATATATATATATATATATATATATATATATATGGGAGGGTATTGATTGAGAGGGTGAAGGCATGTACAGAGCATCAGATTGGGGAAGAGCAGTGTGGTTTCAGAAGTGGTAGAGGATGTGTGCATCAGGTGTTTGCTTTGAAGAATGTATGTGAGAAATACTTAGAAAAGCAAATGGATTTGTATGTAGCATTTATGGATCTGGAGAAGGCATATGACAGAGTTGATAGAGATGCTCTGTGGAAGGTATCAAGAATATATGGTGTGGGAGGCAAGTTGTTAGAAGCAGTGAAAAGTTTTTATCGAGGATGTAAGGCATGTGTACGTGTAGGAAGAGAGGAAAGTGATTGGTTCTCAGTGAATGTAGGTTTGCGGCAGGGGTGTGTGATGTCTCCATGGTTGTTTAATTTGTTTATGGATGGGGTTATTAGGGAGGTGAATGCAAGAGTTTTGGAAAGAGGGGCAAGTATGAAGTCTGTTGGGGATGAGAGAGCTTGGGAAGTGAGTCAGTTGTTGTTTGCTGATGATACAGCACTAGTGGCTGATTCATGTGAGAAACTGCAGAAGCTGGTGACTGAGTTTGGTAAAGTGTGAGAAAGAAGAAAGTTAAGAGTAAATGTGAATAAAAGCAAGGTTATTAGGTACAGTAGGGTTGAGGGTCAAGTCAATTGGGAGGTAAGTTTGAATGGAGAAAAACTGGAGGAAGTAAAGTGTTTTAGATATCTGGGAGTGGATCTGGCAGCGGATGGAACCATGGAAGCGGAAGTGAATCATAGGGTGGGGGAGGGGGCGAAAATCCTGGGAGCCTTGAAGAATGTGTGGAAGTCGAGAACATTATCTCGGAAAGCAAAAATGAGTATGTTTGAAGGAATAGTGGTTCCAACAATGTTGTATGGTTGCGAGGCGTGGGCTATGGATAGAGTTGTGCGTAGGAGGGTGGATGTGCTGGAAATGAGATGTTTGAGGACAATGTGTGGTGTGAGGTGGTTTGATCGAGTAAGTAATGTAAGGGTAAGAGAGATATGTGGAAATAAAAAGAGCGTGGTTGAGAGAGCAGAAGAGGGTGTTTTGAAATGGTTTGGGCACATGGAGAGAATGAGTGAGGAAAGATTGACCAAGAGGATATATATGTCGGAGGTGGAGGGAACGAGGAGAAGTGGGAGACCAAATTGGAGGTGGAAAGATGGAGTGAAGATTTTGAGTGATCGGGGCCTGAACATGCAGGAGGGTGAAAGGAGGGCAAGGAATAGAGTGAATTGGATCGATGTGGTACACCGGGGTTGACGTGCTGTCAGTGGATTGAATCAGGGCATGTGAAGCATCTGGGGTAAACCATGGAAAGCTGTGTAGGTATGTATATTTGCGTGTGTGGACGTGTGTATGTACATGTGTATGGAGGGGGGGGTTGGGCCATTTCTTTCGTCTGTTTCCTTGCGCTACCTCGCAAACGCGGGAGACAGCGACAAAGTATAAAAAAAAAAATATATATATATATATATATATATATATATATATATATATATATATATATATATATATATATATACATGCCCACACACACATATACACACCAACACACACACATGTACATACCTATACATACAGACACATACATATATACATATGTACATATTCATACATGCTGCCTTCATCCTTTCCTGCCGCCACCCCACCACACATGAAATGACAATTCACACTCAGTCTCTAGCTGTCATGTGTAATGCATCAGAACCACAGCTCCCTTTCCACATCCAGGCCCCACAGGACTTTTCATGGTTTGCCCCAGATGCTTCATAGCATGTCGACCCCAGTATGCCACATCGTTCCAATTCACTCTATTCCTTGCATGCCTTTCGCCCTCTTGTGTGTTCAGGCCCTGATTGCTCTGAATCTTTTTCACTCCATCCTTCCACCTCCAATTTGGTCTCCCACTTCTCGTTCCCTCCACCTCTGACACATATATTCTCTTTGTGAATCTTTCCTCACTTATTCTCTCCATGTGACCAAACCATTTCAATACACCCTTTTGCTCTCTCAACCACACTCTTTTTATTACCACACACACACACGGGGAAGATGAAACTTATCTTGTTTAATTTTCCCTGTGGACTCACAGGAATATGTTGATCATGCGCAAAATTGTGATCCTCTCCCATATATATATATATATATATATATATATATATATATATATATATATATATATATTATCCCTGGGGATAGGGGAGAAAGAATACTTCCCACGTATTCCCTGCGTGTCGTAGAAGGCGACTAAAAGGGGAGGGAGCGGGGGGCTGGAAATCCTCCCCTCTCGTTTTTTTTTTGATTTTCCAAAAGAAGGAACAGAGAACGAGGCCAGGTGAGGATATTCCCTCAGAGGCCCAGTCCTCTGTTCTTAACGCTACCTTGCTAACGCGGGAAATGGCGAATAGTATGAAAAAAAAAAAAAAAAAAAATAAATATATATATATATATATATATATATATATATGGTTTGAAATGGTTTGGGCACATGGAGAGAAAGAATGAGTGAGGAAAGATTGACCAAGAGGATATATGTGTCGGAGGTGGAGGGAACGAGGAGAAGAGGGAGACCAAATTGGAGGTGGAAAGATGGAGTGAAAAAGATTTTGTGTGATCGGGGCCTGAACATGCAGGAGGGTGAAAGGAGGGCAAGGAATATAGTGAATTGGAGCGATGTGGTATACAGGGGTTGACGTGCTGTCAGTGGATTGAATCAAGGCATGTGAAGCGTCTGGGGTAAACCATGGAAAGCTGTGTAGGTATGTATATTTGCGTGTGTGGATGTGTGTATGTACATGTGTATGGGGGGGGGGGGGTTGGGCCATTTCTTTCGTCTGTTTCCTTGCGCTACCTCGCAAACGCGGGAGACAGCGACAAAGTATAAAAAAAAAAAAAAAAAAAAAAAAAAATATATATATATATATATATATATATATATATATATATATATATATATATATATATATATATATGAGAACAGCTATCCCTGGGGATAGGGGAGAAAGAATACTTCCCACGTATTCCCTGCGTGTCGTAGAAGGCGACTAAAAGGGAAGGGAGCGGGGGGGGCTGGAAATCCTCCCCTCTTGTTTTTTTTTTGTTTTTCTCAAAGAAGGAACAGAGAAGGGGGCCAGATGAGGATATTCCCTCAAAGGCCCAGTCCTCTGTTCTTAACGCTACCTCGGTAACGTGGGAAATGGCGAATAGTATGAAAGAAAGAACATTCAAAATATAACAGCAATAAACCTTGCAAAAAACATAATACAGTTGAAAACAGTAATACACATGATAATATAACACCAATAAACATCATAATAATATTATTCAATTAATACACATCAGCAAATAATAAAATCATCTACAATAGTATATAATAAATGCAAATATTTCACTATATATAGCAATTACAATATACCTTATAATATGAAAGTTACACTTATGCTAATATACAAGTAAGACACATACTAACATACTACTTATAATCATATGAAACTGATTCACTTAATATTCAATACAAATGCAACTGTAATTAAACAAATAATACAGCTGAAATACAACAAATACACCTAATAGAATATACACACAATATACATATAAAAATAACACACCTATCAAGCAAAAATTTAAATCTATACATCAATATTTTTAACTTTCTACAATGGGAAACAGAAGAAGGAGTCACGCGGGGAGTGCTCATCCTCCTCGAAGGCTCAGACTGGAGTGTCTAAATGTGTGTGGATGTAACCAAGATGTGAAAAAAGGAGAGATAGGTAGTATGTTTGAGGAAAGGAACCTGGATGTTTTGGCTCTGAGTGAAACGAAGCTCAAGGGTAAAGGGGAAGAGTGGTTTGGGAATGTCTTGGGAGTAAAGTCAGGGGTTAGTGAGAGGACAAGAGCAAGGGAAGGAGTAGCAGTACTCCTGAAACAGAGTTGTGGGGGTATGTGATAGAATGTAAGAAAGTAAATTCTCGATTACTATGGGTAAAACTGAAAGTTGACGGAGAGAGATGGGTGATTATTGGTGCATATGCACCTGGGCATGAGAAGAAAGATCATGAGAGGCAAGTGTTTTGGAAGCAGCTGAATGAGTGTATTAGTGGTTTTGATGCATGAGACCGGGTTATAGTGGTGGGTGATTTGAATGCAAAGGTGAGTAATGTGGCAGTTGAGGGAATAATTGGTATACATGGGGTGTTCAGTGTTGTAAATGGAAATGGTTAAGAGCTTGTAGATTTATGTGCTGAAAAAGGACTGGTGATTGGGAATACCTGGTTTAAAAAGCGAGATATACATAAGTATATGCATGTAAGTAGGAGAGATGGCCAGAGAGCGTTATTGATTACGTGTTAATTGACAGGCGCGCGAAAGAGAGACTTTTGGATGTTAATGTGCTGAGAGGTGCAACTGGAGGGACGTCTAATCATTATCTTGTGGAGGCTAAGGTGAAGATTTGTATGGGTTTTCAGAAAAGAAGAGTGAATGTTGGGGTGAAGAGGGTGGTGAGAGTAAGTGAGCTTGGGAAGGAGACTTGTGAGAGGAAGTACCAGGAGAGACTGAGTACAGAATGGAAAAAGGTGAGAACAATGGAAGTAAGGGGAGTGGGGGAGGAATGGAATGTATTTAGGGAATCAGTGATGGATTGCACAAAAGATGCTTGTGGCATAAGAGTGGGAGGTGGGTTGATTAGAAAGGGTAGTGAGTGGTGGGATGAAAAAGTAAGATTATTAGTGAAAGAGAAGAGAGAGGCATTTGGACGATTTTTGCAGGGAAAAAATGCAATTGAGTGGGAGATGTATAAAAGAAAGAGACAGGAGGTCAAGAGAAAGGTGCAAGAGGTGAAAAAGAGGGCAAATGAGAGTTGGGGTGAGAGAGTATCATTAAATTTTAGGGAGAATAAAAAGATGTTCTGGAAGGAGGTAAATAAAGTGCATAAGACAAGGGAGCAAATGGGAACTTCAGTGAAGAGTGCAAATGGGGAGGTGATAACAAGTAGTGGTGATGTGAGAAGGAGATGGAGTGAGTATTTTGAAGGTTTGTTGAATGGGTTTGATGATAGAGTGGCAGATATAGGGTGCTTTGGTCAAGGTGGTGTGCAAAGTGAGAGGGTTAGGGAAAATGATTTGGTAAACAGAGAAGAGGTAGTAAAAGCTTTGCGACAGATGAAAGCCGGCAAGGCAGTAGGTTTGGATGGTATTGCAGTGGAATTTATTAAAAAATGGGGTGACTGTATTATTGACTGGTTGGTAAGGTTATTTAATGTATGTATGACTCATGGTGAGGTGCCTGAGGATTGGCGGAATGCGTGCATAGTGCCATTGTACAAAGGCAAAGGGGATAAGAGTGAGTGCTCAAATTACAGAGGTATAAGTTTGTTGAGTATTCCTGGTAAATTATATGGGAGGGTATTGACTGAGAGGGTGAAGACATGTACAGAGCATCAGATTGGGGAAGAGCAGTGTGGTTTCAGAAGTGGTAGAGGATGTGTGGATCAGGTGTTTGCTTTGAAGAATGTATGTGAGAAATACTTAGAAAAGCAAATGGATTTGTATGTAGCATTTATGGATCTGGAGAAGGCATATGATAGAGTTGATAGAGATGCTCTGTGGAAGGTATTAAGAAATATGGTGTGGGAGGCAAGTTGTTAGAAGCAGTGAAAAGTTTTTATCGAGGATGTAAGGCATGTGTACGTGTAGGAAGAGAGGAAAGTGATTGGTTCTCAGTGAATGTAGGTTTGCAGCAGGGGTGTGTGATGTCTCCATGGTTGTTTAATTTGTTTATGGATGGGGTTGTTAGGGAGGTGAATGCAAGAGTTTTGGAAAGAGGGGCAAGTATGAAGTCTGTTGTGGATGAGAGAGCTTGGGAAGTGAGTCAGTTGTTGTTCGCTGATGATACAGCGCTGGTGGCTGATTCATGTGAGAAACTGCAGAAGCTGGTGACTGAGTTTGGTAAAGTGTGTGAAAGAAGAAAATTAAGAGTAAATGTGAATAAGAGCAAGGTTAATTATTAGGTACAGTAGGGTTGAGGGTCAAGTCAATTGGGAGGTAAGTTTGAATGGAGAAAAAGTGGAGGAAGAGAAGTGTTTTAGATATCTGGGAGTGGATTTGGCAGCGGATGGAACCATGGAAGCGGAAGTGAATCATAGGGTGGGGGAGGGGGCAAAAATTCTGGGAGCGTTGAAGAGTGTGTGGAAGTTGAAAACATTATCTCGGAAATCAAAAATGGGTATGTTTGAAGGAATAGTGGTTCCAACAATGTCGTATGGTTGCGAGGCATGGGCTATGGATAAGAGTTGTGCGCAAGGAGGGTGGATGTGCTGGAAATGAGATGTTTAAGGACAATATGTGGAGAGGTGGTTTGATCGAGTAAGTAATGTAAGGGTAAGAGAGATGTGTGGAAATAAAAAGTGTGGTTGAGAGAGCAGAAGAGGGTGTTTTGAAATGGTTTGGTCACATGGAGAGAATGAGTGAGGAAAGATTGACCAAGAGGATAATGTGTCAGAGGTGGAGGAAACGAGGAGAAGTGGGAGACCAAATTGGAGGAGGAAAGATGGAGTAACAAAGATTTTGAGTGATTGGGGCCTGAGCATGCAGGAGGGTGAAAGGCGTGCAAGGAATAGAGTGAATTGGAACGATGTGGTATACCGGGGCCGATGTGCTGTCAGTGGATTGAACCAGGGCATGTGAAGCGTCTGGGGTAAACCATGGAAAGTTCTGTGGTGCCTGGATGTGGAAAGGGAGCTGTGGTTTCAGTGACAGCTAGAGACTGAGTGTGAACGAATGGGGCCTTTGTTGTCTTTCCTAGCACTACTTCACACACGAGGGGGGAGGGGGTTGTTATTACATGTGTGGCGAGGTGGCGATGGAAATGAATAAAGGCAGACAGTATGAAGTATGTACATGTGTATATATGTATATGTCTGTGTGTGTATATACATGTATACGTTGGGATGTAGAGGTATGTATATTTGCGTGTGTGGATGTGTATGTATATACATGTGTATGTGGGTGGGTTGGGCCATTCTTTCATCTGTTTCCTTGCGCTACCTCGCTAATGCAGGAGACAGCGACAAAGCAAAATAATAATAATATAATATATATAAACATTCATTAAACATGTTAATTTTGACACTTGTCACCACGAACGTTAACTTAGGTCAAATTTCAAAAGCTCATCTTCATTCACAACAAATATTTTACCTAATTTTACATCACAAACCAAATCTTGACCCATATTTTACACAGCCCTCACTAATATCACCCATCACTCGGATCTTTCACAACAATTAACACTTCCATATACTTTCTCCATCTGTTAATACTCTCAAAAACACACCTCAATACCACTGAAAATCACTTCCTCTACACATCTAAATTAATTACTGATAATAAATCTTATTAAACATGTCAATTTTGGCACCTGTCACCACGAACGTTAACTTAGGTCAAATTTCAAAAGCTCATCTTCATTCAATACAAATATTTTACCTAATTTTACATCACAAACCAAATCTTGACCCATATTTTACACAGCCCTCACTAATATCACCCATCACTCGGATCTTTCACAACAATTAACACTTCCATATACTTTCTCCATCTGTTAATACTCTCAAAAACTCACCACAATACCACTGAAAATCACTCCTCTACACATCTAAATTAATTACTGATAATAAATCTTATTAAACATGTCAATTTTGGCACTTGTCACCACGAATGTTAACTTAGGTCAAATTTCAAAAGCTCATCTTCATTCAATACAAATATTTTACCTAATTTTACATCACAAACCAAATCTTGACCCATATTTTACACAGCCCTCACTAATATCACCCATCACTCGGATCTTTCACAACAATTAACACTTTCATATACTTTCTCCATCTGTTAATACTCTCAAAAACACACCACAATACCACTGAAAATCACTTCCTCTACACATCTAAATTAATTACTGATAATAAATCTTATTAAACATGTCAATTTTGGCACTTGTCACCACGAACGTTAACTTAGGTCAAATTTCAAAAGCTCATCTTCATTGAATACAAATATTTTACCTAATTTTACATCACAAACCAAATCTTGACCCAATATTTTACACAGCCCTCCCTAATATCACCCATCACTCGGATCTTTCACAACAATTAACACTTCCATATACTTTCTCCATCTGTTAATACTCTCAAAAACACACCACAATACCACTGAAAATCACCTCCTCTACACATCTAAATTAATTAATGATAATAAATCTTATGCGCTACATTATCATCTTAAAAAGACCCACTTCCAGTACTTCATACATTTTTGACATCATTCATTCATTGAACATAATATGACCAATGTAATACACCTACTATACAACTAATAAAGCTATTATACATTTTTTACATCAACTTATGTAATACACCTACTATATAACTAACAAAAAGCTATTATACATTTTTTACATTAACTTCGAAACCAAGTAACCGCAATACATCACCCTACCTCCCTAACACTCAACACAATTAACTTTTTGAGTACTATATAAATTAGAGAAATGTTAAGCAACAGAGCAACCAATGAACAACTTTTATCCTACTGTATTTCAACATTTATACAACTAGATCACAGTGTGATGTTTCAATACATACAATTAGGTTTTCTATATACACTTACTAGACACACTTCAATTATCTTTAATGATGGCACAAGGCATGTTTGTATATATATACTAACTAGACACACTTTAATTATCTTTAATGATGGCACAAGGCATGTTTTTATATATACATTAATGAGAGATGCTTTAATTATTTCTAATGAAGGAACAAGGCATGTTTTTATGTCTGCTTCAATTACATCTGTTTATCACTAACTTCATACTCAATACTCACATTTCCCATGATGTACACACCCCTAACTACTATGATTTTAAAACTATTCTCAAAAATTTTAATTTTAAAGTCTTCTTACGCATCTTTTAATTAACGAATACACTAGCATGGTTCATTACAAATATATTATGACAAATTAATATCTAAAATAAAATTAACTCCATATATATATATATATATATATATATATATATATATATATATATATATATATATATGTATATATATATATATATATATATGTATATATATATATATATATATATATATATATATATATATATATATATATATATATATATATATTCAAATGATACAACTTTTCGGTTTTCTTATATTCCTATCTATTCATTCATTACGGTCTAATAAACTAATATAATGTGTAATATTTTATGTGTGACCTCAAATTATATTACAAATTATAAATCAACTTACACATGCCAGCCAGCCATTAATTGTCTTCATTCTAGAAAAATGTCGAGTCAAAAATCTAAATATTACTAACAACATACCAAGGAAGCAGATCCTATCACCTTCCTCACTACAAATATGTACATTTCCTACATACAGCCTCTGACCTACATATTACCCTATGACATACCACAAACTCAATTAAAATAAAAAAAAACATAAAAAAAACAATTATTCCATTATCAATATTTCCCATGATGGAAATTCCACCTTTAAATATATAACTCGACTCAAAGTGCTCA
>NC_092268.1:1381872-1409173 GCF_036320965.1 Panulirus ornatus | reverse complement strand
TTACGCACTTAATTTACCTCCTTCCAGAACATCTTTTTATTCTCCCTAAAATTTAATGATACTCTCTCACCCGAACTCTCATTTGACCTCTTTTTCACCTCTTGCACCTTTCTCTTGACCTCCTGTCTCTTTCTTTTATACATCTCCCACTCAATTGCATTTTTTCCCTGCAAAAATCGTCCAAATGCCTCTCTCTTCTCTTTCACTAATAATCTTACTTCTTCATCCCACCACTCACTACCCTTTCTAATCAACCCACATCCCACGCTTCTCATGCCACAAGCATCTTTTGCGCAATCCATCACTGATTCCCTAAATACATCCCATTCCTCCCCCACTCCCCTTACTTCCATTGTTCTCACCTTTTTCCATTCTGTACTCAGTCTCTCCTGGTACTTCCTCACACAAGTCTCCTTCCCAAGCTCACTTACTCTCACCACCCTCTTCACCCCAACATTCACTCTTCTTTTCTGAAAACCCATACAAATCTTCACCTTAGCCTCCACAAGATAATGATCAGACATCCCTCCAGTTGCACCTCTCAGCACATTAACATCCAAAAGTCTCTCCCTCTCGCCTGTCAATTAACACATAATCCAATAACGCTCTCTGGCCATCTCTCCTACTTACATATGTATGCTTATGTATGTCTCGCTTTTTAAACCAGGTATTCCCAATTACCAGTCCTTTTTCAGCACATAAATCTACAAGCTCCTCACCATTTCCATTTACAACACTGAACACCCCATATATACCAATTATTCCCTCAACTGGCACATTACTCACCTTTGCATTCAAATCACCCATCATTATAACCCGGTCTTGTGCATCAAAACCACTAACACACTCATTCCACTGCTCCCAAAACACTTGCCTCTTATGATCTTTCTTCTCATGCCCAGGTGCATATGCACCAATAATCACCCATCTTTCTCCATCAACTTTCAGTTTTACCCATATTAATCGAGAATTTGCTTTCTTGCATTCTATCACATATTCCCACAACTCCTGTTTCAGGAGTACTGCTACTCCTTCCCTTGCTCTTGTCCTCTCACTAACCCCTGACTTTACTCCCAAGACATTCCCAAACCACTCTTCCCCTTTACCCTTGACCTTTGCTTCACTCAGAGCCAAAACTTCCAGGTTCCTTTCCTCAAACATACTACCTATCTCTCCTTTTTTCACATCTTGGTTACATTCACACACATTTAGACACCCCAATCTGAGACTACGAGGAGGATGAGCACTCCCCGCGTGACTCCTTCTGTTTCCCATTTTTAGAAAGTTAAAATACAAGGAGGGGAGGATTACACGTGAAGTTCAAATGTAATCCCTCAGATCAACATAAAAGAAGTTTGTTCATTTGATGATATTGGATAAGAGGTCCCTGAAGTTGTATATAAATTAGTTATATCAGGTCTTATGATATATATATGGCAGATTTTTTTTCAAGTGGGTTCTTAACAACATGAAGTTTCTTCAGATGTAGTCCTTGGGACCTCATAAAATTGGACCATGCAGGATACGGTAATAATCACCACTGTATTCTGTGTTGAAAGATCATGTATACAAAACATTTCAAACAGCAAGAGACTACTGGGTGCCTTCACGGCTGTTTGTGATAGAGGAAGAGATATGAGACTCGCATATCACTGTGGTAAGAGTACTTTGCCATACGGGATAGATTTATTCATGAATTTTGGTTTGAAATGTGTGTTTATTGGAATCCATCTGAAGTGTGGTTCTAGGCTAAAGAGGCCTTCTGTGTCATGGATTGGTAGTTGATGTATCAATGTTCTCAGTGTTAGGTACCCTTTTTATCATACTTGTTCGTTATTTTCCACATTAGCAAGGTAGCATCAAGAAGAGAGGATTGATCCTCAGAGTACCTATTTTAGTGAAGAATTTATAAGATAGCTTTTTGTTGAAGCCTAAGATAAAGGAATCAGGTTTTTGTTGAAGCCTAAGATAAAGGAATCAGGTTTTTGTTGAAGCCTAAGATAAAGGAATCCTGATATGATTTTAGTTGGCATTCAGATTTGTTTGTGTGGATGACAGAATAATTTTCTGAATATGTATGCATTGTTTTGAAATATGACCAATTTAGCCAAGTTATTCCAAGCTGACATATATAAAAGAAATGTCCTGTGCAAGTTTCTTCACAATGAAAAAAACAGGAATATTGACTGCATTTACAAGAATTGCAGCAAGCATGTGATTGTTAAATGTACCTGTACTAATGTGTGTTTAAGTCTGCTTTGTAAGTCAAAAACTGTGATTGATGATTTTTGCTATAAGCACATGCTATCTGTTGAACCCTTTGTGATAGATGATGATTTTTGCTGAGAGTACATAGTATCTATCAAACCATTTGTGAGAGATGATGAATTTTGCAAAGAATGTATAGTATCTATTGAATCCTTTGTAATAGATGATGATTTTTTGCTTAGAGTACATAGTATATGATGAACCCTTTGTCATAGAGAATTCTTATGTGAAGCTTCCCTTTAACAACATTTTGTCTCTTTCTAGGTCCGAACTATGCTCTTTTAAGATCAGAACAACTCTTTAGGTGGTACTAGTCTCTTGAGATTCCTCTGGAAACTCTTCTTTCTAGGTTTGATTTAGGTTTTTATCACATCAAAGTGACTCTTAAAGTTCTACTAGTCTACAAGTTCCTCTGAAAAGTGTTGCATCTTTTGTGTAAGATCTGTTTTATAACAGACCACTGTAATGCCAAAATGTGACGACTATGTTGAGATATATGTGAAAAGCATTGACGAGAAGAGTAGGATTGTGGATAACTATCAAAAAGGATAGGTTTTGGAATTTTGGGCATTTCTGTGAGGCATGTTCTCTTTTGAAATATATTACTCTGTAGTTTATGCTCAATATTTTTGTAAGACTAGTATGAAATATGTGATCTTAGATGTAAATGCTAGATTCTGTCTCTTATGTCCAGTGACATAACAGTTCTTGGAGTACTTGTCCCTCAAGATTTACCTCCTTGAAAGTATGACTTAATTATTGAAAAAATATTTTATATTATTTTTATTATACTTTGTCGCTGTCTCCCGCGTTTGCGAGGTAGCGCAAGGAAACAGACGAAAGAAATGGCCCAACCCCCCCCCCCATACACATGTAAATACATACGTCCACACACGCAAATATACATACCTACACAGCTTTCCATGGTTTACCCCAGACGCTTCACATGCCTTGCTTCAATCCACTGACAGCACGTCAACCCCGGTATACCACATCGCTCCAATTCACTCTATTCCTTGCCCTCCTTTCACCCTCCTGCATGTTCAGGCCGAAATCACACAAAATCTTTTTCACTCCATCTTTCCACCTCCAATTTGGTCTCCCTCTTCTCCTTGTTCCCTCCACCTCCGACATATATATCCTCTTGGTCAATCTTTCCTCACTCATCCTCTCCATGTGCCCAAACCACTTCAAAACACCCTCTTCTGCTCTCTCAACCACGCTCTTTTTATTTCCACACATCTCTCTTACCCTTACGTTACTCACTCGATCAAACCACCTCACACCACACATTGTCCTCAAACATCTCATTTCCAGCACATCCATCCTCCTGCGCACAACTCTATCCATAGCCCACGCCTCGCAACCATACAACATTGTTGGAACCACTATTCCTTCAAACATACCCATTTTTGCTTTCCGAGATAATGTTCTCGACTTCCACACATTCTTCAAGGCCCCCAGGATTTTCGCCCCCTCCCCCACCCTATGATCCACTTCCGCTTCCATGGTTCCATCCGCTGCCAGATCCACTCCCAGATATCTAATACACTTCACTTCCTCCAGTTTTTCTCCATTCAAACTCACCTCCCAATTGACTTGACCCTCAACCCTACTGTACCTAATAACCTTGCTCTTATTCACATTTACTCTTAACTTTCTTCTTCCACACACTTTTCCAAACTCAGTCACCAGTTTCTGCAGTTTCTCACATGAATTAGCCAGCAGCGCTGTATCATCAGCGAACAACAACTGACTCACTTCCCAAGCTCTCTCATCCCCAACAGACTTCATACTTGCCCCTCTTTCCAAAACTCTTGCATTTACCTCCCTAACAACCCCATCCATAAACAAATTAAACAACCATGGAGACATCACACACCCCTGCCGCAAACCTACATTCACTGAGAACCAATCACTTTCCTCTCTTCCTACACGCACACATGCCTTACATCCTCGATAAAAACTTTTCACTGCTTCTAACAACTTTCCTCCCACACCATATATTCTTAATACCTTCCACAGAGCATCTCTATCAACTCTATCATATGCCTTCTCCAGATCCATAAATGCTACATACAAATCCATTTGCTTTTCTAAGTATTTCTCACATACATTCTTCAAAGCAAACACCTGATCCACACATCCTCTACCACTTCTGAAACCACACTGCTCTTCCCCAATCTGATGCTCTGTACATGCCTTCACCCTCTTAATGAATACCCTCCCATATAATTTACCAGGAATACTCAACAAACTTATACCTCTGTAATTTGAGCACTCACTCTTATCCCCTTTGCCTTTGTACAATGGCACTATGCACGCATTCCGCCAATCCTCAGGCACCTCACCATGAGTCATACATACATTAAATAACCTTACCAACCAGTCAACAATACAGTCACCCCCTTTTTTAATAAATTCCACTGCAATACCATCCAAACCTGCTGCCTTGCCGGCTTTCATCTTCCGCAAAGCTTTCACTACCTCTTCTCTGTTTACCAAATCATTTTCCCTAACCCTCTCACTTTGCACACCACCTCGACCAAAACACCCTATATCTGCCACTCTATCATCAAACACATTCAACAAACCTTCAAAATACTCACTCCATCTCCTTCTCACATCACCACTACTTGTTATCACCTCCCCATTTGCGCCCTTCACTGAAGTTCCCATTTGCTCCCTTGTCTTACGCACTTTATTTACCTCCTTCCAGAACATCTTTTTATTCTCCCTAAAATTTAATGATACTCTCTCACCCCAACTCTCATTTGCCCTTTTTTTCACCTCTTGCACCTTTCTCTTGACCTCCTGTCTCTTTCTTTTATACATCTCCCACTCAATTGCATTTTTTTCCCTGCAAAAATCATCCAAATGCCTCTCTCTTCTCTTTCACTAATACTCCTACTTCTTCATCCCACCACTCACTACCCTTTCTAATCAACCCACCTCCCACTCTTCTCATGCCACAAGCATCTTTTGCGCAATCCATCACTGATTCCCTAAATACATCCCATTCCTCCCCCACTCCCCTTACTTCCATTGTTCTCACCTTTTTCCATTCTGTACTCAGTCTCTCCTGGTACTTCCTCACACAGGTCTCCTTCTCAAGCTCACTTACTCTCACCACCCTCTTCACCCCAACATTCACTCTTCTTTTCTGAAAACCCATACAAATCTTCACCTTAGCCTCCACAAGATAATGATCAGACATCCCTCCAGTTGCACCTCTCAGCACATTAACATCCAAAAGTCTCTCTTATATATATACATATATATATATATTTTTTATTATTTTTTATTATACTTTGTCGCTGTCTCCCGCGTTTGCGAGGTAGCGCAAGGAAACAGACGAAAGAAATGGCCCAACCCACCCCCATACACATGTATATACATACGTCCACACACGCAAATATACATACCTACACAGCTTTCCATGGTTTACCCCAGACGCTTCACATGCCTTGATTCAATCCACTGACAGCACGTCAACCCCGGTATACCACATCGCTCCAATTCACTCTATTCCTTGCCCTCCTTTCACCCTCCTGCATGTTCAGGCCCCGATCACACAAAATCTTTTTCACTCCATCTTTCCACCTCCAATTTGGTCTTCCTCTTCTCCTTGTTCCCTCCACCTCCGACACATATATCCTCTTGGTCAATCTTTCCTCACTCATCCTCTCCATGTGCCCAAACCACTTCAAAACACCCTCTTCTGCTCTCTCAACCACGCTCTTTTTATTTCCACACATCTCTCTTACCCTTACGTTACTCACTCGATCAAACCACCTCACACCACACATTGTCCTCAAACATCTCATTTCCAGCACATCCATCCTCCTGCGCACAACTCTATCCATAGCCCACGCCTCGCAACCATACAACATTGTTGGAACCACTATTCCTTCAAACATACCCATTTTTGCTTTCCGAGGTAATGTTCTCGACTTCCACACATTCTTCAAGGCCCCCAGGATTTTCACCCCCTCCCCCACCCTATGATCCACTTCCGCTTCCATGGTTCCATCCGCTGCCAGATCCACTCCCAGATATCTAAAACACTTCACTTCCTCCAGTTTTTCTCCATTCAAACTCACCTCCCAATTGACTTGACCCTCAACCCTACTGTACCTAATAACCTTGCTCTTATTCACATTTACTCTTAACTTTCTTCTTCCACACACTTTTCCAAACTCAGTCACCAGCTTCTGCAGTTTCTCACATGAATCAGCCACCAGCGCTGTATCATCAGCGAACAACAACTGACTCACTTCCCAAGCTCTCTCATCCCCAACAGACTTCATACTTGCCCCTGTTTCCAAAACTCTTGCATTTACCTCCCTAACAACCCCATCCATAAACAAATTAAACAACCATGGAGACATCACACACCCCTGCCGCAAACCTACATTCACTGAGAACCAATCACTTTCCTCTCTTCCTACACGTACACATGCCTTACATCCTCGATAAAAACTTTTCACTGCTTCTAACAACTTTCCTCCCACACCATATATTCTTAATACCTTCCACAGAGCATCTCTATCAACTCTATCATATGCCTTCTCCAGATCCATAAATGCTACATACAAATCCATTTGCTTTTCTAAGTATTTCTCACATACATTCTTCAAAGCAAACACCTGATCCACACATCCTCTACCACTTCTGAAACCACACTGCTCTTCCCCAATCTGATGCTCTGTACATGCCTTAGATGTAAATGCTAGATTCTGTCTCTTATGTCCAGTGACATAACAGTTCTTGGAGTACTTGTCCCTCAAGATTTACCTCCTTGAAAGTATGACTTAATTATTGAAAAAATATTTATATTTCATTAAAGTTTTCGCATGTAACAGAAAGTAGACATAAGTACTGAGAGGAATAGAGCAGTGGTATATTATTTCTTGGGTGAGTCTCTTTAATCAAAGGAGTTTGCAGTTTGCAGGGGGTAGTTTTTTGTGCTCATCCATATTTTTAACCAACTCCAGAGGTGTATGGTGATTTATGGTTGTGAAGTTTATTTTCACAAAGAGTTGTCTTGCTTAAGTTCTGGTTGTGAGCAGACTTGATGGTAAACAGCTGGTAATAAGTTATGTTGGTGGACTGCTATTTATGAAACTGTCTTTGTGAACAGGGCTCTTGCTTACGTAGATGAAGATATGTGTCAGTGACTAGCTAGCACTGAGCAGTTGTATTACTAAAGTTTATTAGCAAGTAATTTTTTTTGATGAGGAGCTGTTGCCACACTTATGATGGTGAAGTTTTGTTTGTGAGTTTGTGTTAACAGATGTGTGATAACGAATTATTAGTGAACATGTACGCTGGTTGGGGAAAAGATGTTTGTGAAGTTTTTTTGTTGCAAACTTTTCCTTTGTGGACAGGTATGATGTTTGGTGGAGATTATTTGTATTAATGAAGAGCTTTGTTAGTAAAAGGGTATGTTGTTGAATATATGTGTTGAACCATCATTTTGGTTGTTTTATTCATAAACACTGTCTTTGATGGAATATAGGCTAGTGAACAGTTTTTAGAATGATCTTATTCGTGATCATTTTCCTAATGAATACCCATGCTAAAGTTACATCATGAGACATGTTTTGGCATGTTTTAGATTGATTTTTCACATATGTCTGCTGTTTTATATGTGAAAACCTTAGATTTTATGGTAAATTACTCTCATATGTCATACTTTTGACAGGTAAATCTTTGCATATCATTTTTATACAAGAAAGATATTGTTCTCCTTTTACCATTTAGTGTAAATATTTTATGCACTAGTTTTGTAATGCAGTACATTGATTGAGAATGTAGATATTTACTGTACAAACCTCAGAGTCGTAAAGTTAGTACAGTATCAAGCATAAACAAACTCGAAAATTAAGTGCAATAAGAGGCCTCTGAATTTCCCTATAAAGATATCAGAAAATAGATATTACTCATTCAGCCAGCAGGCATGGAAACATATCTTGAAAGTAGTTTTCAAATGGGCGGGCAGTGTATATTGAATCTTTAGCCAGTGGCATATATCTCATTGAAACTTGATGCATTTTCTCTAATGACACATTTGCAGTGTTCTCCATACCTAATACTTTCTTACTGTAGTTAGAGTATGTTTCATTTGCGTAGCTTAGAGTAATCCGGAAATAATGTTGAATGTTAGATTTCTTAGAGGACAGGATGAAATATTAATCACAGTTGCTTATGATTGAATAGTAATGGGTATACAGTAGGTACTTTGTCATTTTTAGTCTTATGTTTTTTGGAGAAGTTTTTTCAGTGACACATTGGAAAGTAATTTTTTTGCCTATTTTGTGTGGTGTAAATAGTATTTTCCTGTCTACTTTGGCTATAGATTTATATAATCAAAGATTCACACTGTCCTATGCATGCCACAGATGCTCATACATGTCTGAGCCCTGCTCACTCAAAGCTTGTTTCACTCTGTCTTTCCACCTTCTTGTAGGTTCCCTCTTCTTGGTTTTTCCCCTCTTGTTCTATTCAGTTCAAAGATGGATACCCTTATAATCAACCACTCCTCCTTCATCCTCTCCATATGTCCAAAGCATTTCATCTTACTTTGTTGAGCTCTCATAAATACTCATCTTTATACCACCCTATTTTTTTAAACCGTGTCATACTGTATTTGATCAACCTGTGGAGGGGGAGGGAATCCTCAGACTACTTAGTGTCCACAGTTGTTTCATTTCAACACATCTACCCTCTTTTTTTTTTTTGCCTAGGACATATCTCACATCCATAACAGTTTAGGACTACAGTGCCATCAAACACCCAATCGTTACTCTAACAGACAGTAGCTTCTCTTTCCACACTTCTTTGTGTACCCAGGACCTAAGCTGCCACATCCACTTGCAGGTATCTAAATCACTTCAGTGCCTCTTAGTTTTATCCATTTAAACTCAGAACTTCCAGCCAGACTGTCTAGCTTCACTGCTGAGCTGAGTGACCCTATTTTTATTCACATTAAGTCTTCACATTTTCATCTTGTCTCCCAAACCTCAGAATCAGTCTCTGCAGTTTCTTACTCAAATCTGCCACCAGAGTGGTGTAATCAGCAAAGAGTGAATAACTCACCTCTCATACCCCCAACCCCAACCACCTGACAGCAGACCTGTCCCTGTCCAAGACCCTTACATTCATCCTCTTCACCACACCATCCAAAAAAAGTCACATACCCATGCTACAGAACTGCTTACTCTTCTTTTTGTACTTGCACAGGTGTACTCACTACCTGTATTTGCTTTTCTCAAGCATCATGTCTACATAACACTTTCCATGGAGCATCTTTATCATCATTTTGCATGCTTTCCTGGGATCCATGAATTCCACTTACAAATCCTTCTCGTTCTAAGTATGTGCCTGATCCACACATCCTGTATAACTCCAAGAACCCTGTTTTTCTTTCCCATTCTGAAATGTGAGCTTACGTGTTGTCACTGTTCCTGGAAGATGTGCATTAAAGAGCTGCTGAAGTAAGGTAGAAGAAAGTGCATTAGATGACAATCGAGTTCCTGCAGTTGAGGACTTTTGAGTGAGAAATGGGTGTAGAGTGAAGCATTTTCCACATAAGAGTACCTACCTATTTATTAGTACCAGTGACTAGATTGTGCTTAGGCATGTAGTGATCTTAGTTCATTGTAAGTGCTGCATTTCTCAAATGGCTTGCACATCATATAACTGTCTTCTTTAGCTCATTTGGAACTGTTTTTAGCAATTAACTAAGAGTTCTGTGTATCCCATGAAGATTTCTTTCACCGAAACGTCCATTTTGATGGGCTATGGTTTTTTGTTTTATGTCTTTTTGGTATGTTTAAGGGGATTAGGCAGGAACATTAGCTGGACAGATAGAAGTTGTTGTGAGGAACATTGGAGGGAGCCTCTGAAAACATTTCAGTACACTTCCTCCCTGCCAGTGGCATGTTAAAGATGAGGCATGAAAGGTTGATAAATGGCTCCGGAGTTCATTAGATATGGAGACTGATTTACCGTGACCACCCCCTTTAGGGTGTTCCCATAGGGATTGGTCATCAGAGAAATAGATAGATAGATCCAAGGTATGATTGTAGACTTGATATTTCATTGTTTTCCTTGCATTGAATCTCATGCATTTTATTTTTACTTACAAGGCTGCAGATTTTGAGTTATGTTTTTTTTTTTTTTTTTTTTTTTTTTTTTTATACTTTGTCGCTGTCTCCCGCGTTTGCGAGGTAGCGCAAGGAAACAGACGAAAGAAATGGCCCAAACCCCCCCCCCCCCCATACACATGTACATACACACGTCCACACACGCAAATATAGATACCTACACAGCTTTCCATGGTTTACCCCAGACGCTTCACATGCCTTGATTCAATCCACTGACAGCACGTCAACCCCTGTATACCACATCGCTCCAATTCACTCTATTCCTTGCCCTCCTTTCACCCTCCTGCATGTTCAGGCCCCGATCACACAAAATCTTTTTCACTCCATCTTTCCACCTCCAATTTGGTCTCCCTCTTCTCCTCGTTCCCTCCACCTCCGACACATATATCCTCTTGGTCAATCTTTCCTCACTCATTCTCTCCATGTGCCCAAACCATTTCAAAACACCCTCTTCTGCTCTCTCAACCACGCTCTTTTTATTTCCACACATCTCTCTTACCCTTACGTTACTTACTCGATCAAACCACCTCACACCACACATTGTCCTCAAACATCTCATTTCCAGCACATCCATCCTCCTGCGCACAACTCTATCCATAGCCCACGCCTCGCAACCATACAACATTGTTGGAACCACTATTCCCTCAAACATACCCATTTTTGCTTTCCGAGATAATGTTCTCGACTTCCACACATTTTTCAAGGCTCCCAAAATTTTCGCCCCCTCCCCCACCCTATGATCCACTTCCGCTTCCATGGTTCCATCCGCTGACAGATCCACTCCCAGATATCTAAAACACTTCACTTCCTCCAGTTTTTCTCCATTCAAACTCACCTCCCAATTGACTTGACCCTCAACCCTACTGTACCTAATAACCTTGCTCTTATTCACATTTACTCTTAACTTTCTTCTTCCACACACTTTACCAAACTCCGTCACCAGCTTCTGCAGTTTCTCACATGAATCAGCCACCAGCGCTGTATCATCAGCGAACAACAACTGACTCACTTCCCAAGCTCTCTCATCCCCAACAGACTTCATACTTGCCCCTCTTTCCAGGACTCTTGCATTTACCTCCCTAACAACCCCATCCATAAACAAATTAAACAACCATGGAGACATCACACACCCCTGCCGCAAACCTACATTCACTGAAAACCAATCACTTTCCTCTCTTCCTACACGTACACATGCCTTACATCCTCGATAAAAACTTTTCACTGCTTCTAACAACTTGCCTCCCACACCATATATTCTTAATACCTTCCACAGAGCATCTCTATCAACTCTATCATATGCCTTCTCCAGATCCATAAATGCTACATACAAATCCATTTGCTTTTCTAAGTATTTCTCACATACATTCTTGAGTTATGTTAGCATCTCATAATAATCTGTGCTTCATTTCTTTGGTTATTTTTGTGTTGTGTTTTTGAAATCTTCCTAACTTGCTGATTTATGTTTGTCAAGACAGTGGCCATATAATATATTAAAGTTTGCTTTTTATGTATGTATTGAAAAGGTTCTTCATCAGGGTTGTATCTCTGATGGTAAATGTTATCATCATCACCCAACTGTGAAAAGAATGATAAGAAAATTATTTAAGATAAAGAATCTCACCAGGGGTTATTTGGGGGAATTCAGTTACTTTAGAATGAATAACAGGTGTTCCTGGTGGTACTTTCTAACATGGAAAATGGCAAACATACAAAAGAAGAGTGAATGAACAACAAAGTTATAAGAATTCTTCATTATGAGTGAAGGGGCTTTTTCTTGTGGAAATGTTTAGATTTAAGGTGAATAACACGAATATTGGTGAGGTATTTGACAGGCAGCAAGTCGAGATGAAGGGACAGAATACAGGAGAATATTGGAAAGGCACAAGGGGGGATGAGTTATTAAGTATGCAAAGTAGATATGCAGGGAAGGATGGGTTGTTAATAACTTAAGGTGTTAAGAGGTGAAGCACTGATTGATCTTTTAACCTTGCAAGATGACTGAGTTGGGGATAATGGCTCCCTTCTCTGTTCCCTCTTTTGGAAAATTAAAAAAAAAGCGAGAGGGGAGGATTTCCAGCCCCCCGCTCCCTTCCCTTTTAGTCGCCTTCTACGACACGCAGGGAATACGTGGGAAGTATTCTTTCTCCCCTATTAGGTACAGTAGGGTTGAGGGTCAATTCAATTGGGAGGTGAGTTTGAATGGAGAAAAACTGGAGGAAGTGAATTGTTTTAGATATCTGGGAGTGGATCTGGCAGCGGATGGAACCATGGAAGCGGAAGTGGATCATAGGGTGGGGGAGGGGGCGAAAATTTTGGGAGCCTTGAAAAATGTGTGGAAGTCGAGAACATTATCCCGGAAAGCAAAAATGGGTATGTTTGAAGGAATAGTGGTTCCAACAATGTTGTATGGTTGCGAGGCGTGGGCTATGGATAGAGTTGTGCGCAGGAGGTTGGATGTGCTGGAAATGAGATGCTTGAGGACAATGTGTGGTGTGAGGTGGTTTGATCGAGTAAGTAACGTAAGGGTAAGAGAGGTGTGGAAATAAAAAGAGCGTGGTTGAGAGAGCAGAAGAGGGTGTTTTGAAATGGTTTGGGCACATGGAGAGAATGAGTGAGGAAAGATTGACCAAGAGGATATATGTGTCGGAGGTGGAGGGAACGAGGAGAAGAGGGAGACCAAATTGGAGGTGGAAAGATGGAGTGAAAAGGATTTTGTGTGATCGGGGCCTGAACATGCAGGAGGGTGAAAGGAGGGCAAGAAATAGAGCGAATTGGAGTGATGTGGTATACAGGGGTTGACGTGCTGTCAGTGGATTGAACCAGGGCATGTGAAGCGTCCGGGGTAAACCATGGAAAGCTGTGTAGGTATGTATATTTGCGTGTGTGGACGTGTGTATGTACATGTGTTTGGGGGGGGGGTTGGGCCATTTCTTTCGTCTGTTTCCTTGCGCTACCTCGCAAACGCGGGAGACAGCGACAAAGTATAAAAAAAAAAAAAAAAAAAAAAATATATATATATATATATATATATATATATATATATATATATATATATATATATATATATATATATATTATCCCTAGGGATAGGGGAGAAAGAATACTTAACACGTATTCCCTGCGTGTCGTACAAGGCGACTAAAAGGGAAGGGAGCGGGGGGGCTGAAAATCCTCCCCTCTCTTTTTTTTTTTTTTTTTTCCAAAAGAAGGAACAGAGAAGGGGGTCAGATGAAGATACTCCCTCAAAGGCCCAGTCCTCTGTTCTTAACGCTACCTCGCTATCGCGGGAAATGGCGTATAGTATGAAAAAATATATATATATATATATATATATATATATATATATATATATATATATATATATATATATATACAGATATATATATATATATATATATATATATATATATATATATATATATATATATATATATATATATATATATATATATATACAGATATATACAGATATATACAGATATATATATCTATATATATATATATATATATATATATATATATATATATATATATATATATATATATATATATATATATATATATGGTGACTGAGTTTGGTAAAGTGTGTGAAAGAAGAAAGTTAAGAGTAAATGTGAATAAGAGCAAGGTTATTAGGTACAGTAGGGTTGAGGGTCAATTCAATTGGGAGGTGAGTTTGAATGGAGAAAAACTGGAGGAAGTGAAGTGTTTTAGATATCTGGGAGTGGATCTGGCAGCGGATGGAACCATGGAAGCGGAAGTGGATCATAGGGTGGGGGAGGGGGCGAAAATTCTGGGAGCCTTGAAGAATGTGTGGAAGTCGAGAACATTATCTTGGAAAGCAAAAATGGGTATGTTTGAAGGAATAGTGGTTCCAACAATGTTGTATGGTTGCGAGGCGTGGGCTATGGATAGAGTTGTGCGCAGGAGGATGGATGTGCTGGAAATGAGATGTTTGAGGACAATGTGTGGTGTGAGGTGGTTTGATCGAGTAAGTGACATAGGGGTAAGAGAGATGTGTGGAAATAAAAAGAGCGTGGTTGAGAGAGCAGAAGAGGGTGTTTTGAAATGGTTTGGTCACATGGAGAGAATGAGTGAGGAAAGAGTGACCAAGAGGATATATGTGTCGGAGGTAGAGGGAACGAGGAGAAGAGAGAGACCAAATTGGAGGTGGAAAGATGGAGTGAAAAAGATTTTGTGTGATCGGGGCCTGAACATGCAGGAGGGTGAAAGGAGGGCAAAGAATAGAGTGAATTGGAGCGATGTGGTATACCGGGGTTGACGTGCTGTCAGTGGATTGAATCAAGGCATGTGTATGGGGGTGGGTTGGGCCATTTCTTTCGTCTGTTTCCTTGCGCTACCTCGCAAACGCGGGAGACAGCGACAAAGCAAAAAAAAAAAAAGAAAAAAATATATATATATATATATATATATATATATATATATATATATATATATATATATATATATATATACAGATGAAAGAAATGGCCCAACCCACCCCCATACACATGTATATACATATATACCCATGCACACAATTCACACTGTCTGCCTTTATTCATTCACATCGCCACCTCCCCACACATGGAATACCACCCCCCTCCCCCCTCATATGTGCGAGGTAGCGCTAGGAAAAGACAACAAAGGCCCCATTTGTTCACACTCAGTCTCTAGCTGTCATGCAATAATGCCCGAAACCACAGCTCCCTTTCCACATCCAGGCCCCACACAACTTTCCATGGTTTACCCCAGACACTTCACATGCCCTGATTCAATCCACTGACAGAACGTCAACCCCAGTATACCACATCGATCCAATTCGCTCTATTCCTTGCACGCCTTTCACCCTCCTGCATGTTCAGGCACCGATCACTCAAAATCTTTTTCACTCCATCTTTCCACCTCCAATTTGGTCTCCCACTTCTCGTTCCCCCCACCTCCGACACATATATCCTCTTGGTCAATCTTTCCTCACTCATTCTCTCCATGTGCCCAAACCATTTCAAAACACCCTCTTCTGCTCTCTCAACCACGCTCTTTTTATTTCCACACATCTCTCTTCCCCTTACATTACTTACTCGATCAAACCACCTCACGCCACACATTGTCCTCAAACATCTCATTTCCAGCACATCCACCCTCCTGCGCACAACTCTATCTATAGCCCACGCCTCACAACCATACAACATTGTTGGAACCACTATTCCTTCAAACATACCCATTTTTGCTTTCCGAGATAATGTTCTCGACTTCCACACATTCTTCAAGGCTCCCAGGATTTTTGCCACCTCCCCCACCCTATGATTCACTTCCACTTCCATGGTTCCATCTGCTGCCAGATCCACTCCCAGATATCTAAAACACTTTACTTCCTCCAGTTTTTCTCCATTCAAACTTACCTCCCAATTGACTTGACCCTCAACCCTACTGTACCTAATAACCTTGCTCTTATTCACATTTACTCTTAACTTTCTTCTTTCACACACTTTACCAAACTCAGTCTCCAGCTTCTGCAGTTTCTCACATGAATCAGCCACCAGCGCTGTATCATCAGCGAACAACAACTGACTCATTTCCCAAGCTCTCTCATCCACAACAGACTTCATACTTGCCCCTCTTTCCAAAACTCTTGCATTCACCTCCCTAACAACCCCATCTATAAACAAATTAAACAACCATGGAGACATCACACACCCCTGCCGCAAACCTACATTCACTGAAAACCAATCACTTTCCTCTCTTCCTACACCTACACATGCCTTACATCCTCGATAAAAACTTTTCACTGCTTCTAACAACTTGCCTCACACCATATATTCTTAATACCTACCACAGATCATCTCTATCAACTCTATCATATGCCTTCTCCAGATCCATAAATGCTCCATACAAATCCATTTGCTTTTCTAAGTATTTCTCACATACATTCTTCAAAGCAAACACCTGATCCACACATCCTCTACCACTTCTGAAACCACACTGCTCTTCCCCAATCTGATGCTCTGTACATGACTTCACCCTCTCAATCAATACCCTCCCATATAATTTACCAGGAATACTCAACAAACTTATACCTCTGTAATTTGAGCACTCACTCCTATCCCCTTTGCCTTTGTACAATGGCACTATGCACGCATTCTGCCAATCCTCAGGCACCTCACCATGAGTCATACATACTTTAAATAACCTTACCAACCAGTCAACAATACAGTCACCCCCTTTTTTAATAGATTCCACTGCAATACCATCCAAACCTGCTGCCTTGCCGGCTTTCATCTTCCGCAAAGCTTTTACTACCTCTTCTGTGTTTACCAAATCATTTTCCCTAACCCTCTCACTTTGCACACCACCTCGACCAAAACACCCTATATCTGCCACTCTATCATCAAACACATTCAACAAACCTTCAAAATACTCACTCCATCTCCTTCTCACATCACCACTACTTGTCATCACCTCCCCATTAGTGCCCTTTACTGGAGTTCCCATTTGCTCCCTTGTCTTATGCACTTTATTTACCTCCTTCCAGAACATCTTTTTATTCTCCCTAAAATTTAATGATACTCTCTCACCCCAACTCTCATTTGCCCTCTTTTTCACCTCTTGCACCTTTCTCTTGACCTCCTGTCTCTTTCTTTTAACATCTTCCCCCTTTAATTTCATTTTTTTCCCCGCCCAAAAAAGTCCCAAAATGCCTCTCTCTTCTCTTTCACTAAAACCCTTTCTTCTTCATCCCACCCCTCACCCACCCTTTTTAAAACAACCCCCTTTCCCCCCTTCCAGGCCCCAAGCATCTTTTGGGGCAAAAACCACACTATTCCCTAAATAAAAATCCCATTCCTCCCCCACTCCCCTTTCTTCCCAAAATTTTTTTTTTCTCAAACCCTTTTTTCCTTTTTGTAAATCATCTCTCCTGGGACTTCCTTTCACAAGGGTCTCCTTCCCCCCAAACTCACTTACACCTCACCCCCCCTTTACCCCCAACTTCACTCTTCCTTTTTTTTAAAAAACCCCCCCAAATCTTCAAACCTTTGGGCCCCACAAGAAAAGATCAACCATCCCTCCATTGCAAACCCTCAGCACAATTTCATCCAAAAGTCTCTCCCTTTTTGCACCCCGTCAATTAACAGTAATCCAATTTAAAGCTCCTTTGGGCCCTCTCTCCTACTTACCCTAAGTATTCTTATGTAAAACCCCCGCTTTTTTAAAACCCGGTATTCCCAATTACCCTCCTTTTTCAGCACATAAAACTACAAGCTCTTTCACCATTTTTCCCTTTACAAAACTGAACACCCCATGTATACCAAATTTTTTCCCCTCAACTGCCCATTAAATCACCTTTGCAATTTAAATCACCCAAACACTATAACCCGGGCCTTGGGATCAAAAACCCCCTAAAACAAATCATTCCCTGCTCCCAAAAAACTTGCCCCCGGGTCTTTTTTCCATGCCCAGGGGCATAGCACCAATAAACCCCACCCCTCTCCAAAAACTTTTCCCGTTTTTTTCCCATAAATTTAAACGAGAATTTTCTTTCTTTAAAACTATTTACATACTCCCAAAACTCCTGTTTTCAGGGGAATTGCTCCCCTTTTTCCCTTTTCCCTTGTCCTCTCCCCAACCCCTGGGCTTTACTCCCCAAACATTCCCCCAAAAACCCCTTTTCCCCTTTTCCCCTTTACCTTTTTTCACTCCCGAGCCAAAAAATCCCGGCCCTTTTTCCCCAAACATACTACCTATCCTCCTTTTTTTTCCCCATCTGGTTACATTTCCAAAAAAACATTTAGGCCCCCCCAATCGGGGCCCCGAGGGGGGGGTGGACCCCCCCGCGGGGGATCCCTTCGTTTCCCTTTTTTTTTTTTTTTTTAAATTTTTTTTTTCCCCTGTCCCCCTTTTTCGAGGTAGCGCAAGGAAACAGGAAAAGAAAGAAATGCCCAACCCACCCCCATACAAAGGGATAAAACAAATTTCCAACCCCACAATATACATACCTCCCCAGCTTTTTCCCTGGGTTAAACCCAGACGCTTCACTGCCCTTTTTCAAAACCACTGACAGCACGTCAACCCCGGGAAAAACCCCATCGCCCCCTTTAATTTCAAATTTCCTTCCCCCCCTCCTTTCACCCCCCCCCGGCTTTTCCCAGGCCCCGTTTCCCCCAAAACAAAAATTTTTTTCACTCCACCCTTTCCACCTCCAATTTGGTTTTCCCCTCCCCCCTCTTCCCCTCCAAACCCCCCTTTCCGCCCAATAAATATCCCCTTGGTCAACCCTTTTCCCTTTCACTCATTTTTCTCCATTTTGCCCAAACCATTTAAAAAACACCCCCCTTTTTTCTCTCTAAAAACCACGCTCTTTTTTTTTTTCCACCCAACCTCTTTTAAACCCTTTTTTCCCCGTTACTTACAGATCAAAAACCCCCCCCAAAACCACCCATTGTCCTCAAAAAAATCTTTTTCCCCACAAAATCCATCCCTTTGCCCCAAACCCCTACCCATACCCCACCCTCGAAAACCTACAACATTGTTGGAACCACTTTTTTCCTTCAAACAAAAAAACCCTTTTTTTTTTGCTTTTTTTGGTAATGCTCCCCGACTTCCACTCTTTCTTAAAACCCCCCAGAATTTTCCCCCCCCTCCCCCACCCATGTTTCCATTTTTCCCCCCCTTCCAGGGTTCAACCGCTCCCAAAGATCCACTCCCAATATTTTAAAACCCATTTCCCCTTCCCCCCCAGTTTTCCCCCCCCCCCATTCCCCCCCCCCCCCCAAAACCCCCACCCCCCAAATGTTCCCCTCAACCCTACTGCCCTAAAAACCTTGCTCTTTTTCACATTTCTTTAACTTTTTTCCCTTCCCACACACTTTCCCAAAAACCACCCACCCACTTCTCCCTTTTTTCCCCAATTAAAATCACCACCCGCATTAAATAAAGCGAACAACAACTACTAATTTCCCAAGCTCTCTATCCCCAACAACTTCAATTTTCCCCCAAAAACCCAAAACAATTTCCTTCACCTCCCTAAAAACCCCCCATCCAAAAAAAAAATTAAACAACCATGGAGACATCACAAAACCCCTTTTGCCGAAAACACATTCATTAAAACCCATTTCCATTTTTCCTCTTTTCCCTAACCCCCAAAAACCTTACAACCTCGATAAAAAACTTTTCACTGTTTCTAACAATTTGGGCCTCCCACCATAAAATTTTTAATACCAACCTCCCAAAAACATCTCAAACAACCAAACATATGCCTCTCCAACCCCCTTTTAAATGCCCCATAAAATCCTTTTGTTTTTCCCAAGTATTTCTCAAAAAACATTCTTAAAAGCAAACACCTAAATCCACACATCCTCACCTTTTTCTAAAACCCCAACTGCTCTTCCCCAATTTTCTAAACTCTGTAAAAGCCTCACCCCCTCAATAAATACCCCCCAAAAATAATTACCGGGAATACTAAACCAAACTTATACCTCTGTAATTTGACCCACCACTTTTACCCCCCCTTTTGGCCTTTGTACAAGGCTTATCACGCATTCCCCCCAAATCCTCAGGCACCTAAACCATGATCATACATACATTAAATAACCCCCAAACCATCAACAATCAGTCCCCAACCCCCTTTTTAATAAATTCCACGAAATACCACCCAAAAACTCCCTCCCTTGGCCGGCTTTTTTTCTTCCGCAAAGCTTTTACTACCTCTCTCTGTTTCCAAATAAATTTTTCCCTAACCCCCCATTTTTGGCACCCCAAAACCTCGACCAAAACACCCTATATCTGCCAACCATCATCAAACAAAATTCAAAAAACCCTTAAAAAATACTCCCCACCCATCCCCTTTTTCCCCAACATCACCACTACTTGTTATCACCACCCCATTTGCGCCCTTAAACTGAATTTTTCCCCATTTGCCCCCTTTATTCCCTTAACGCACTTTATTTCCCTTTCCTTTCCCCAGAACTTTCTTTTTTTTCCCCCCAAAAAATTTAATGATACCTAAACACCCAACTCTCATTTGCCCTTTTTTCACCTCTTTCAAAATTTCTCTTGACCTGTCTCTTTCTTTTATAATCACCCACTAATTGCATTTTTTCCCTGCAAAAATCGCCAAAAACCTCTCTCTTCTCTTTTACAAAAACTCTTCTTCTCACCCACCACTCACTACCCTTTTTTAATCAAACCCCCCTCCCACTCCTTTTTCATGCCAAAGCAACTTTTGCGAATCCAAACACTTTTTTTTCCCCAAAAACAAACCCATTCCTCCCCCACTCCCCTTTCCTTCCCTTTTTTTAAAATTTTAAAAAACAAGGGGGGGAGATTGCTGGCCCCCCCTCCCCTCCCCTTTTAGTCCCCCTTCTACAACACTGAGAAAACTTGGGGGAAAATAGGGTATTCCCAAAGGTCATTTCCCTGTTCTAAAAGCTAAACCCTTTGCTAACCGGGAAAATTGGAATCTTTTGAAAAAAAAAAAAAAATTTATAAAAATACCCAAAAGGGAAAGGGAAAAGTGAGTGCTCAAAAAACAGAGGTATAAAAATTTGGTTTAGTAAATTTCCCGGTAAATTTTATGGGGGGGTATTGATTGAGAGGTGAAACATGTACAGAGCATCAGATTGGGGGAAAAGCAGGTGGTTTTTTTGAAATGGGGATATGATTTTGGTCAGGGATTTGCTTTGAAGAAAAGTATGTGGAAAAACTTTGAAAAACAAATGGATTTTAAAGTAGCAATTTTTGGATCTGGAGAAAGGGATATGAAGGTTTTTAAGAGATGCTTTTTATTAAGAATTTCATGGGGTTTTTAAAATAATTTTGGGGGGGCAAAGTTTTAAACATTTAAAAGTTTTTTATCGAGGGTGTAAGGCAAAGTGTACGTGTAGGAAAGAGGGAAAAAGGGTTGGGGTTTTCAGTGAAAGAAATTAAACGGCAGGGGGTGTGATGTTTTCCAAGGTTTTTTAATTTTTTTTATGGGGTTTGGGGTTTTAGGGGGGTTTAATGCAAAGTTTTTGGAAAAAGGGCAATAAACATTTATTTTGGGGTGAGAGAGCTTGGAAATGAGTCCCCGTTGGTTCCCTGATGATAAAGCGCTGGGGGCTGATTCATAAGAAACTGCAGAAGTTGGGGCCGATTTGGGAAATGTATGAAAAAGAAAGTTAAGATAAAAAGTAAAAACAAGGTTTTTTAGGGACAGTAGGGTTGAGGGCAATCAAATTTGGGAGAAATTTTTTAAGGAAAAAAACTGGGGGAATTAAAATTTTTTTAGTTATCTGGGATGGATCGGGCAGGGGATGGAACCAGGGAACGAAGTGAATCAAGGGGGGGGAGGGGGGAAAAATTCTTGGAGCTTGAAGAAGTTTGGAAAATGAAACATTATCTCGAAGCAAAAAATGGGTTTTTTAAAGGTTGTTAACAATGTTGTAGGTTCAGGCGGGGACTATGGATAGAGTTGTGCGCAGGGGGTGGATGTGCGGGAAAAGATGTTTGGGACAATATTGGGGTGTGGGTGGTTTGATTAGAAATTTTAAAGGGGTAGAGAGATGTGTGGAAATAAAAAAGTGTGTTTTGGAAGCAAAAAGGGGGTGTTTTAAAATGTTTGGTCACAGGGGGAAAATGAGTGGGAAAGATGACCAAGAAAAAAGTTCAAGTGGAGGGAAGGGGGAAAGGGGGGGAAACCCCAAATTGGGGGGAAAAGTGGAGTAAAAAAAATTTTGAGTGATGGGGGCCTAAAACATCAGGGGGGTAAAAGGCGTAAAGGGAATAAGTAATAAAACGAGTGTAAAACCCGGGGGGGTTTCGACGTGCTGTAATGGATTAAACCCGGGGATGTGAAGATCTGGGGTAAACCATGGAAAGTGTGTGGGGCCTGGTTTGGGGAAAGGGAGCTTGTTTGGGTGCATTATTACATGACCAAGACTGATTTGTAACGAATGGGCCTTTGGTTTTTTTCCCTAGCACACCTCGCACAATAGGGGAGGGGGTTTTTTTTCCCATGTGTCGAGGTGGCAAGGGGAACAAAAAAAGGCAGACGTAAATTATGTAATGTATATTTATATGTTGTGTTTATATATATTTTACTTGAGATGTATAGGTATGAAATTTTTGCATGTGTGGGGGTAGTAAACTGTGTAGGGGGGCGGGGGGCCTTCTTCGTCTGTTTCCCTTTGCGCTCCCTCCTAACGGGGGAACGCAACAAAGAAAATAATAAAAAATAATAAATACATTAAAATGTTAAAAATTTTGGTTGTAGGGGCATTTATGTTATACATGTGTAAGGGGGGTTGGCCCATTCCTACGTTTTTTTTCGCTACCTCCTGACACAAGACAGGTTTAAGTAAAGAAAAAAAAATAAATATAAGCCCCAGCATGTATGAAAAAGGCGGGGCTGAATAAGAGTGCAAGGAGGGGGATGATTTGGGAAATGAAATGTTTGAGGCAGTTGGGGTTGTGAGGTATTTTTTAAACTAAGTAAAAAAGGGAAAGAAAGGGGTTTTTATAAAAAAAGTGTTTTTTGAGAGGATTGAAGGGGTGTCTGAAAATGGTTTGGACTTTGGGAGGAATAGTAAGAAGAGGTTGAAAAAAAGGGGAATATTGTCAATGTGTAGGGGGACAAAGACCAAATCAAAATGAAAGGGTGGGGTGAAAAACATTTTAAGGCCGGGCCTAACAGAGGGGTGAATGGCACAGGACAAAAGGAATTGACTGATGAATAAAAAGATTAAATGGTATAGGATGGACCCGGATGTAAATGGCTGAGGGAAAACCCTAGAAAGGTCTGTGGGGGGTGTTTGTATTAGTAGGATGTGATTTCGATGCATTGCACATGAACTAAAATGGGGTATGAGGAATGTGGCCTTCCCTTTCCTGTTTCTTGCACTACCTACTAAGCAGTTAACTGTGATCAAATATTAAAAAACAAAAAATGATCACATGTTTCCCCTAGTTTTTTTATATTTTTTTTTTTTTTTTATTAATGGGGATTTACTTTTTAAATTTATTTTAACACCTGATAATTTAGGGCATTGTGAGCAGGGAAAGAGGAGATATTGGTTTTCCCCTGAATTTGGGGTGTACAGAGTGTGTGGGGGGGAATGGGGTTTTTTAGGAAGCATGAGGCTTGTGCAAAAGAGCAGTGGGTGAAAAGGTTGGAGGGGGCAGATTAGAAAAAGGAGTGATGGGGGGATAAGAAATAAGGTTGTTAGTGAAAGATAAGGGAGGCTTATGCGATACTTTAGGAAGTGTGCAAAGACTGGGGGTGTATAAAGAAAGCACAGGGGGGTCAAAGAAAGGTGCAAGGGGTGAAAAAAAAGGGGAAATGAAGTTGTTTTGAGAGATATCGTTAAATTTTCAGGAACCTTTCTCTTTATCTTGCCGTTTTCTTTTATACATCTCCCATATTTTTCACACTTTCCCCCTTTAAATCCATCCCAAAATTTCTTTTTTTCTTTCACTAACAATTTCTTCATCCCCCCACTCACTACCCTTTCTAAATTTTTCCCATCTATCACCTAATTTGAGAGTTTGGGGGGAGAAAAGTATCAATTTAAAATTTTTTTGGGGGAAATTTAAAAAAAGGTTTTGGAAGAGGTAAAAAAAGTGCGGAAGACAAGGGAGCAAATGGGAAAAATCAAGTGAAGGGGCGCAAATGGGGGGGGTGATAACAAGTAGTTTGGGGATGGAAAGGGAAAATTTGGGTGAGATTTTAAGGGTTTTTTGAATTTGTTTTGATATAGAGTGGCAAATAAGGGTGTTTTTCGAGGGGGTGTGCAAAATAGAGGGTTTTGGGAAAAAAGAAATTTTTTTTAAAAAGAAGAGGGGATTTTAAAACTTTTCCAAGAAAACCGGCAAGGGGAGCAGGTTTTGAGGTATTTCAGTGGAAATTTAAAAAAAAAGGGGGGGACTGTATTATTGACCCGGTTGGGAAGGTTTTTTTAATTATGTATACTCAATGAAGAAGGGGGCCTGAGATTTGGGGGAATGCGTGCATAGTGCCATTGTACAAAGGCAAAGGGGGTAAGAGTTATGCCAAATTAAAAGAGTTTTAAGTTTTTGAGTATTCCTGGGAAATTTTAAAAAAGGAAGGGGGTTTTATTGAGAGGGGGAAGCATGTACAGAGCATCAATTTTGGGGGAAAAGCATTTGGTTTTTAAAGTGGTAGAGGATGTGTGGATCAGGGGTTGCTTTTTAAGAATTTATGGGAGAAAAAAAATTAGAAAAGCAAAGGATTTTTATTAAGATTTTTTGGAACTGGAAAGGCAAAAATAGGTTTTAAAAAGATGCCTGTTTTAAGGTATAAAAAAATAAGGTTTTTGGGAGGGAAGTTGGGTTTAAACGTGAAAAAAATTTTTTCGAATGAAAAGGGATGGGTACGGGTTTGGAAAGAAAAAAGTGATTGGTTTTTCAAATAAAAGTAGGGTTTTCGGCAGGGGGGGTGGTGTGTTCCCATGGTTGTTTAAATTTTTTTTTAAAGGAAGGGGTTTTTGGGAGGTAAATTCAAAAGGTTTTTGGGGAAAAAGGGCAAGTATAAGCGGGTTGGGGATAGAAAAGCTTGGGAAATGAGTCAAATTTTTGTTCGCTGATGATACAGCCTGGTGGGGGGATTTTATTTTTAAAAAAACTGCAGAAAAATGGTGACTGTTTTGGGAAAGTGTGTGGAAGAAGAAAGTTAAAGATAAATGTAATAAGAGCAAGGTTTTTTAGGGCAGTAGGGGTTGAGGGGCAAGTCAATTGGGAGGTGAGTTTGAAAAAGGAGAAAAACTGGAGGAATGAAGTTTTTAGATATCGGGGGTGGATCCGGCAGGGATGGAAAACCCTGAAATGGAAGTGGATCAAAGGGGGGGGAGGGGGCAAAAAATTTTGGGGCCTTGAAGGGAAAGGTTTTTGGGGAAAAATTCCCCCCGAACATTATCTCAAAGCAAAAATTTTTGGGGAAAGTTTGAAGGAAAAAAGTGGTTCCAACAATGTTGTATGGGTTTTGGGGGCTTTGGGGTATGGAAGAGTTTGTGGGAGAGGAAAATGGGCTTTTTAAAAGAATGTTTTTAGGGCAATGTGTGGTGTGAGGGGGTTTTAAACAGTGATAAAGTAAGGTAAGAAATTTGGTTTGGGAAAAAAAAAGACGTGGTTGAGAAGGGAGAAGAGGGGTTTTTGGGAAATGTTTTTGGGCACATGGAGAGAAAAGAGTTTTAGGGAAAGATTGACCAAGAGGATATAGTGTCGGGGGAGGAACGAGGGGAAGAGGGGGAAACCCAAAAAGGGGGTGGGGAAAAATGGGGTGAAAAAAAATTTTTTGTGATGGGGGGAACATTCTGAATGTTTAAAGGAGGGGAAGGAATAAGTGAAGTGGAGGGGATGTGGGAAAACCGGGGGGACGTGCGGTAATTGGGGAAAACAAGGGATGTGAAGCGCTGGGGTTAAAACCCGGAAAGCGGGTAGGGAATAAAAATTTTCGTGTGTTTGGAAATTTTTGTAAAATACCTGGGGGTATGGGGGGGGGGGGGCCCTTTTTTTTTCGTCTGTTTTTTCCCCTTGCCTACCTCGCAAAAAACGCGGGGGACCCGCCCACAAAGTATAATAAAAAAAAAAAAAAAAAAAATTTAACCAAATTTCATTAAATTGGGGGGTTTTTGAATTTAAGGGTAAGAAATGAAAAAAACATCAGATTTTGGGGAAAAAGCAGTGTGGGTTTTAGAAGTGGTTGGGATGGGTTTGAAAATGTAAGTTAGAATTAAATTAGAAAAATGAATGAAAAAATGAAATTTATTTGTACCAACGGAAAAGGCATAAGATAAATTTAAAAGAAAATCCTTTTTGGAAGGTTTTAAAAAGTTAAAAAGGTGTGGGGGAAATAATTTTCTTTAAAACAAGGGGGAAATTTTTACCAAGGATGCAAGGCAAGTTTTTGAGTTTTGGGAAAAGAGGGGATTTATTGGTTTCCCCGTGAATGTTGGCAGGGGGTTTTTTGATGTCCCCCCTGGGTGTTTTATTTTTTTATGGATGGGGGGGTTTGGGAAAGGGAAATGCAAAAAGTTTTAAGGGCAGGGGCAGTATTTCCCTCTTGTGTTTTATGGAGGGCTTGGGAAAATGAGCCTTGTTTTTGCTGATATACATCTCTAGTGGCTGATTCATTTTGAAAAACGCAGAGGTTGGTTTTCTGATTTTGGTAAAAAAGGGGGTTTAAAAAAAAAAGTTGAGAGTTGATGTGGGAAAAAAAGGGAAAAATTTTTAGGGGTTTAAGGGTTTGGGACAAGTTAATTGGGGGTAAGTTTGAATGGGAAAACCGGAAAAGTGAATGGTTTTTTAAAATAACAGAGGGACTTAAAAACCGTGGAACCATGGAATTTGGGAAAGGGGTCCCCAAGGGGAGGGGAAAAGGGTTTAAGGGTTTTTGGGGGAAATTGGGGAAATTTGTGGAAGGTGAGAATTAAATTTTCTCAGAGCAAAAAAAGGGGAAAGTTTGATTTGGGGGAAAGTTGGGTTCCCAAAAATTTCTAAATGGGTTTTGAGGCCTTTGGGTTAAAAGTAAGGGGTTGGTTTTCGAAAGGGGGTGGGTGGGGTTTTGGGAAAAGGGGTTTGAGGGCAATATATGGTTTGAAGGGGGGGTTGGAAACAGGGAAGTAATGAAAGGGGAAGAGAGAGGTTTGGGAATGAAAAGAGTGTGGTTGAGAGAGCAAAAGGATTTGGGTTTAATTGGTTTGGACCCATGGGAGAAGAATGGGGAAAAATTGACAAAGTGGGTATATGGGGGGAAAGGTAGAGGGGAAAAGAAAAGCGGGATAAAACCAAATTAAAAGGAAAGGAAAAAAAGGAAAAAGATTTTGAGCAAACATGGGGCCTAAAAAAATAGGGAGGGTAAAAGTCATGCAAGG
>NC_092268.1:1338883-1381772 GCF_036320965.1 Panulirus ornatus | reverse complement strand
AATTTGAACTAGTAATAAGAATCTCATCCCTAGTAGAAATCCAAGTCTTTTTATAACACTATTGATTATGACAATCTATGGTTCATAATGAAAATTTAAGACTATCAATAAGACACTGGTTAAAAATAACCTCCGTCAAAAGGAAAAAAATGCATATTCACATTTTTTTTTTTTTTTTTGTCTCCCGCGTTTGCGAGGTAGCGCAAGGAAACAGACGAAAGAAATGGCCCAACCCACCCCCATACACATGTATATACATACGTCCACACACGCAAATACACATACCTACACAGCTTTCCATGGTTTACCCCAGACGCTTCACATGCCTTGATTCAATCCACTGACAGCACGTCAACCCCGGTATACCACATCGCTCCAATTCACTCTATTCCTTGCCCTCCTTTCACCCTCCTGCATGTTCAGGCCCCGATCACACAAAATCTTTTTCACTCCATCTTTCCACCTCCAATTTGGTCTCCCTCTTCTCCTCGTTCCCTCCACCTCCGACACATATATTCTCTTGGTCAATCTTTCCTCACTCATTCTCTCCATGTGCCCGAACCATTTCAAAACACCCTCTTCTGCTCTCTCAACCACGCTCTTTTTATTTCCACACATCTCTCTTACCCTTACGTTACTTACTCGATCAAACCACCTCACACCACACATTGTCCTCAAACATCTCATTTCCAGCACATCCATCCTCCTGCGCACAACTCTATCCATAGCCCACGCCTCGCAACCATACAACATTGTTGGAACCACTATTCCTTCAAACATACCCATTTTTGCTTTCCGAGATAATGTTCTCGACTTCCACACATTCTTCAAGGCTCCCAGAATTTTCGCCCCCTCCCCCACCCTATGATCCACTTCCGCTTCCATGGTTCCATCCGCTGCCAGATCCACTCCCAGATATCTAAAACACTTCACTTCCTCCAGTTTTTCTCCATTCAAACTCACCTCCCAACTGACTTGACCCTCAACCCTACTGTACCTAATAACCTTGCTCTTATTCACATTTACTCTTAACTTTCTTCTTTCACACACTTTACCAAACTCAGTCACCAGCTTCTGCAGTTTCTCACATGAATCAGCCACCAGCGCTGTATCATCAGCGAACAACAACTGACTCACTTCCCAAGCTCTCTCATCCCCAACAGACTTCATACTTGCCCCTCTTTCCAAAACTCTTGCATTCACCTCCCTAACAACCCCATCCATAAACAAATTAAACAACCATGGACACATCACACACCCCTGCCGCAAACCTACATTCACTGAGAACCAATCACTTTCCTCTCTTCCTACACGTACACATGCCTTACATCCTCGATAAAAACTTTTCACTGCTTCTAACAACTTGCCTCCCACACCATATATTCTTAATACCTTCCACAGAGCATCTCTATCAACTCTATCATATGCCTTCTCCAGATCCATAAATGCTACATACAAATCCATTTGCTTTTCTAAGTATTTCTCACATACATTCTTCAAAGCAAACACCTGATCCACACATCCTCTACCACTTCTGAAACCACACTGCTCTTCCCCAATCTGATGCTCTGTACATGCCTTCACCCTCTCAATCAATACCCTCCCATATAATTTACCAGGAATACTCAACAAACTTATACCTCTGTAATTTGAGCACTCACTCTTACCCCCTTTGCCTTTGTACAATGGCACTATGCACGCATTCTGCCAATCCTCAGGCACCTCACCATGAGTCATACATACTTTAAATAACCTTACCAACCAGTCAACAATACAGTCACCCCCTTTTTTAATAAATTCCACTGCAATACCATCCAAACCTGCTGCCTTGCTGGCTTTCATCTTCCGCAAAGCTTTTACTACCTCTTCTCTGTTTACCAAATCATTTTCCCTAACCCTCTCACTTTGCACACCACCTCGACCAAAACACCCTATATCTGCCACTCTATCATCAAACACATTCAACAAACCTTCAAAATACTCACTCCATCTCCTTCTCACAGGGTATGTGAGTAGATTTTACATAAAATTATACAGTAAGCTAAATAAATCAGTTCATATTTTCTATGATATGAAAATTAATGGTAATATCGAGGGCATGAGTTTGCCATTCTTGGGACCCAGTGTGTTTCTCCACATCAGGCACTCTCTCTGCGGGTGGTAAACTCTATTTGGGTTACTCTGCTCCTCAATTAAGAGAGACAAGTACCTAGAATATACAGATGAGAATTTCCTTTATCACCATGTCAATCAGCATACAAGAACCTCTGAGGATGATACACTGTCTTGGTTGATTTTGTCTTTAATCATTACAGCATACATAAGTAGCATGAGAATTGGCCATAACAAATATAAGTGAAATAAATGCAAAGATCAAAATGAAATAAATGCAAAGTAATGAGGATGGCATGCAAATGTAATTGAAATATACAGAAATAAGCTACAGGAATCTGTATGTGAAGAAAGCCTTTGAGTTGACCTGGCTGACCTTTTAAGTGTTGAAAATATACCAGGCTCCATGATGAAGTCAGTGCTCGAGAACTGCCATAGGCAGTTGGACTGAATGTCCGCTGGACTGAGGGCTTCATCTTCCTCCTGTCAACAGAAGAATGAAAATTAGCATTTATGGGACTTAACAAATTATTCAGCTTTCCAATGAAAGCTGTATGTTTGCTTAAGGCCCAGACTCACAAAGGGGAAAGTGATGATATGTGTGGATCCATCTAAGAAGAAAAATATGGCTTGGAACATGTGGAATTCTCTAAACCTTTCAACTACTCCACCCACATATATATTCAGAGCCTGGGTAACAATGCCTACCATGTATTTACAAATTGAGATTTTCTGCTGTAATTCCAAGGCTAAGTTCTGGGTTGGTTATATGAGTTTGCTGGATGCCTTTGCTGAACATACTAAATTCAGTTGCCCTTCACACAAGGAAGAGTGAAGTATCACAGTTTATGCTGATGCTTATGCCACAGCCAAATTTTCCTTAATTTCCAACTAAACTGCCCTTACCCTGGTAAACCTAATAAATTTGCTTTTATCCACATTTACTTCCAAGCTTGGTCACAACTTTGACAAGTTTCCCAAATCTGCCATCAGTGGTGTATCATCAGCAAACAACAACTGACTCACTTATCAGAATCTTTCATCCCTAACAAACTGCATAATTGCTCCTCTCTCCAAGACTCTCACTTTACCTCCCTTACCACCCCATTCATAAACAAACTGAACAACCATGGTGACATCACATACCCTTACCACAGACCAAGCTTCATTTGAAACCATTTACTCTCTCTTTCTTCTCACTGATACTGTTTCCTCTTTTCCAAAAACCCGCACTAATCTTCTCCTTCACCTCCAAAATATAATGATCAGACATCCCACCAGCTGCCCCTCTCAACATACTTACAGCCAAAAGTATCTCTTTTACTCGCCTATCAATTACTATGTAATCCAATTATACCCGCTGAACATCTTTCTTATTCACATACATATATTGATGTATGTCCCCTCTTTTCAGTCCAGATATTCCCAATCACCTGTACTTTTCCAGAAGCTCTTCATCATTTCCATTCATAATACTGAATATTCATGTTCAAATCACCCATGACTAATACCTGGTGTCTTAATCAAAACTGCTGACACACTCACTCATGGCCAGGTGCATTAACACTAATAATCACCCATCTCTTGCCATCCACTTCCATTTTTACCCACATTAGGCTAGAATTTACTTCCTTACACTATTCCATACACTACCACAACTCCTGCTTCAGGAACAGTACAACTCCTTCACTGGCTCTTGTCCTCTCACCAACCCCAGACTTTACTCCTAAAGACATTTTAAAACTATCCTTACCTTTACCCTTCAGATTCGTTTCACTCAGAAATAGACCATCTTAATTATACCACCTATCTCTCCTTTCTTCTCATCTTTGTTACATCTACACATATCAAAACACCCAAGCTTGAGGATTCAAGGAAGATGAGCACACAGACATAGACAGACAGACAGACAGACAGACAGACAGACAGACACACACACACACACACACGTGTGTTGAAAAGGTTAGGACAAATGGAAAGAATGAGTGAGGAAAGGTTGACAAAGAGGATATATGTGTCAGAAGAAGCCGGAGACCAAAATGGAGGTGGAAGGATGGAGTGAAAAAGATTTTAAGTCACTGGGACCTAAATATGCAGAAGGTTGAAAGGCATGCATGGAAAAAAGTGAATTGGAACGATGTGGTATACTAGGGTCGATGTGCTATCAATGGACTGAACCACAGCATGTGAAGCATCTGGGAAAAGCCATGGAAAGGTCTGTGGGTCCTGGATGTGGATAAGGAGCTATGGTTTCTGTCCATTACTCATGACAGCTAGAGAATGAGAGTCTATATGTGCATTTATGTATATACATGCATATGTGGGTGAGTTGGGCCATTCTTAATACCTTCCACAAAGCATCTCTATCATGTGTATATACAGATATTATTATATCATATCTAACTGCAGTTTCCCCAGTCAGCGAGGTAGCACAAGAAAACAGAAGAAAATGGCCCAACCACTCATATACACATATATATACATAAATGCCCATATGCACACATATACATATCAACGTACACATACATATAGATACAAAGACATACATATATACACATGTAAATATTCATACTTGCTGCCTTCATCCATTTCTGTCACTACCCCACCACACAGGAAATAGCCCCCTACAGCAAGGTAGTGCCAGGAAAAAAAAAAAAAAAAAAAATGAAATAAAAAAAAAAGGCCACATTTGCTCATACTCAGTCTGTAGCTGTCATGTGTAACACAACCAAACCACAGCTCCCTTTCCACATCCAGGCCCTACAGACCTTTCCATGGTTCACCCCAGACGTTTCACATGCCCTGGTTCAATTCAGTGACAGCACGTCGACCTCGGTATACCACATCGTTTCCTTGCATGACTTTCACCCTCCTATATGTTTAGGCCCCAGTTGCTCAAAATCTTTTTCACTCTATCCTTCCACCTCTAATTTGGTATCCCGCTTCTTCTCGTTCCCTCTACCTCTGACACATATATCCTCTTTGTCAATCTTTCCCCAGTCATTCTCTCCATGTGTCCAAACCAATTCAACACATCCTCTTCTGCTCTCTCAACCACACTCTTTTCATTACCACACATCTCTCTTACCCTTTCATTACTTACTCGATCCAACCACCTCACACCATATATTGTCCTCAAACATCTCATTTCCAACACATCCACCCTCCTCTGCACAACCCTATCTATAGCCCAGGCCTCACAACCATATAGCATTGTTGGAACCACTATTCCATCAAACATACCCATTTTTGCTCTGAGATAATATTCTCACCTTCCACACATTCTTCATTACTCCCAGAACCTTCACTCCCTCCCCTACCCTGTGACCCACTTCCACTTCCATGGTTCCATCTGCTGTTAAGTCCACTCTCAGATATCTAAAACACTTCACTTCTTCCAGTTTTCCCCATTCAAACTTACCTCCCAATTAACTTGTCCCACAACCCTACTGAACCTAATAATCTTGCTCTTATTCACATCTACTCTCAACTTTCTTCTTTCACACACTTTACCAAACTCAGTAACCAACCTCTGCAGTTTCTCACATGAATCAGCCACTAGAGATGTATCATCAGCAAACAACAAGTGACTCACTTCCCAAGCCCTCTCATCCACAACAGAGGGCATACTCGCCCCTGTCTCTAAAACTCTTGCATTTACCTCCCTAACCTCCCCATCCATAAAAAAATCAAACAGCCATGGGGACATCACACACCCCTGCCAACATTCACTGGGAACCAATCACTCTCCTCTCTTCCTACTCATAAACATGCCTTGCATCCTTGGTAAAAACTTTTCACTGCTTTAAGTAACTTACTTCCCACACCATATACTCTTAAAACCTTCCACAAAGCATCTCTATCAACTTTATCATATGCCTTCTCCAGTTGCGTACAAATCAATTCATTTTTCTCATTCATTTTTCTAAGTATTCTCACATACATTCTTCAAAGCATCCTCAACCACTTCTAAAACCACACTGCTATTCCCCAATCTGATGTTCTGTACATATCTTCACCCTCTCAATCAACACCCTCCCATATAATGAAATAGGTGATTTTATTTTTTTTTATTATACTTTGTCGCTGTCTCCCGCGTTTGCGAGGTAGCGCAAGGAAACAGACGAAAGAAATGGCCCCCCCCCCATACACATGTATATACATACGTCCACACACGCAAATATACATACCTACACAGCTTTCCATGGTTTACCCCAGACGCTTCACATGCCTTGATTCAATCCACTGACAGCACGTCAACCCCGGTATACCACATCGCTCCACTTCACTCTATTCCTTGCCCTCCTTTCACCCTCCTGCATGTTCAGGCCCCAATCACACAAAAATCTTTTTCACTCCATCTTTCCACCTCCAATTTGGTCTCCCTCTTCTCCTCGTTCCCTCCACCTCCGACACATATATCCTCTTGGTCAATCTTTCCTCACTCATTCTCTCCATGTGACCAAACCACTTCAAAACACCCTCTTCTGCTCTCTCAACCACGCTCTTTTTATTTCCACACATCTCTCTTACCCTTACGTTACTCACTCGATCAAACCACCTCACACCACACATTGTCCTCAAACATCTCATTTCCAGCACATCCATCCTCCTGCACACAACTCTATCCATAGCCCACGCCTCACAACCATACAACATTGTTGGAACCACTATTCCTTCAAACATACCCATTTTTGCTTTCCGAGATAATGTTCTCGACTTCCACACATTCTTCAAGGCCCCCAGAATTTTCGCCCCCTCCCCCACCCTATGATCCACTTCCACTTCCATGGTTCCATCCGCTGCCAGATCCACTCCCAGATATCTAAAACACTTCACTTCCTCCAGTTTTTCTCCATTCAAACTCACCTCCCAATTGACTTGACCCTCAACCCTACTGTACCTAATAACCTTGCTCTTATTCACATTTACTCTTAACTTTCTTCTTCCACACACTTTACCAAACTCAGTCACCAGCTTCTGCAGTTTCTCACATGAATCAGCCACCAGCGCTGTATCATCAGCGAACAACAACTGACTCACTTCCCAAGCTCTCTCATCCCCAACAGACTTCATACTTGCCCCTCTTTCCAAAACTCTTGCATTTACCTCCCTAACAACCCCATCCATAAACAAATTAAACAACCATGGAGACATCACACACCCCTGCCGCAAACCTACATTCACTGAGAACCAATCACTTTCCTCTCTTCCTACACGTACCCATGCCTTACATCCTCGATAAAAACTTTTCACTGCTTCTAACAACTTGCCTCCCACACCATATATTCTTAATACCTTCCACAGAGCATCTCTATCAACTCTATCATATGCCTTCTCCAGATCCATAAATGCTACATACAAATCCATTTGCTTTTCTAAGTATTTCTCACATAAATTCTTCAAAGCAAACACCTGATCCACACATCCTCTACCACTTCTGAAACCACACTGCTCTTCCCCAATCTGATGCTCTGTACATGCCTTCACCCTCTCAATCAATACCCTCCCATATAATTTACCAGGAATACTCAACAAACTTATACCTCTGTAATTTGAGCACTCACTCTTATCCCCTTTGCCTTTGTACAATGGCACTATGCACGCATTCCGCCAATCCTCAGGCACCTCACCATGAGTCATACATACATTAAATAACCTTACCAACCAGTCAATAATACAGTCACCCCCTTTTTTAATAATTTCCACTGCAATACCATCCAAACCTGCTGCCTTGCCGGCTTTCATCTTCCGCAAAGCTTTCACTACCTCTTCTCTGTTTACCAAATCATTTTCCCTAACCCTCTCACTTTGCACACCACCTCGACCAAAACACCCTATATCTGCCACTCTATCATCAAACACATTCAACAAACCTTCAAAATACTCACTCCATCTCCTTCTCACATCACCACTACTTGTTATCACCTCCCCATTTGCGCCCTTCACTGAAGTTCCCATTTGCTCCCTTGTCTTACGCACTTTATTTACCTCCTTCCAGAACATCTTTTTATTCTCCCTAAAATTTAATGATACTCTCTCACCCCAACTCTCAAATAGGTGATAGATGGGCAAATTAGAAAGGGTAGTGAGTGGTGGGATGAAGAAGTGAGATTGTTAGTGAAAGAGAAAAGAGAAGTGTTTGGATGGTATTTACAGGGAAGTAGTGCAAATGACTGGGAGATGTATAAAAGAAAACGGCAAGAGGTCAAGAGAAAGGTTCCTGAAATTTAACGATACTCTCTCACAACAACTCTCATTTGCCCTCTTTTTCACCCCTTGCACCTTTCTCTTGACCTCCTGCTGCTTTCCTTTATACATCTCCCAGTCATCTGCACTACTTCCCTGAAAGTATCGTCATAACGCCTCTCCCTTATCTTTCACTAACAACCTTACTTCTTCATCCCACCACTCACTACCATTTCTAATCTGCCCACCTCCAACCTTTCTCATGCCACATGCATCTTTTGCACAAGCCATCACTGCTTCCCTAAATACATCCCATTCCTCACCACACACTCCTGCTACATGCCGACATTCATGGGGAACCAATCACTCTCCTCTCTTCCTGCTCGTACACATGCCTCAACATTACTCACGGTGATTACAACTGAATGAAAAAGTAATAATCACTCCATCTATAAGGTAAAAAAAAAAAAAAAAATCATGATAAAACAAACCTAGGGGAAACACTGGTGATCACTTTTTGTTCTTTAATATTTGATCACAGTTAACTGCATTAGTGAGGTAGTGCAAGAAACAGGCGAAGGAAGGCCACATTCACTCATATCCATTCTCTAGTGTCATGTGCAATGCATCGAAATCACATCCTACTAACTACAAACACGCCCCACAGACCTTTCTATGGTTTCCCTCAGCCATTTCACATCCTGGTCCAGTCCACTAATAGCATGTTAACTCTTTATATTGCATCAGTCAATTCACTTTGTCCTGTGCCATTCACCACCTGCATGTTCAGGCCCAGAGCACTTAAAATGTTTTTCACGCCATCCTTTCATCTCCGATTTGGTCTCTTGTCCCCTACACATCTGACACATATATCCTCTTTTTGTCAACCTCTTCTTACTCATTCCCTCCATATGTCCAAACCATTGCAGTACACCTCTTCAATCCTCTCAAACACACTCTTTTTACTACTAAACCTCTCTCTTACCCTTTTCTTACTTAGTTAAAACTACCTCACACCACATACTGTCCTCAAACATTTCATTTCCAACTCATCCACCCTCCTCTGCACATCCTTATCTACAGCCCATGCCTTATATTCATACACTGCTGGGACTACTATATTATATTAATTTATTCATTATACTTAATCGCTGTCTCCTGTGTCAGCGAGGTAGCGCAAGGAAACAGATGAGGAATGGCCCAACCCCCCATATACACATGTATATACATAAATGCCCATACACACACATATACATATACATTTCAATGTATTTATCTATTTATTTATCTATTTTGCTTTGTTGCTGTCTCCCGCGTTAGCGAGGTAGCGCAAGGAAACAGACGAAAGAATGGCCCAACCCGCCCACATACACATGTATATACATACACGTCCACACATGCAAATATACATACCTATACATCTCAATGTACGCATATATATACACACACACACATATACATATATATACATGTACATAATTCATACTGTCTGCCTTTATTTGTTCCCATTGCCACCTCGCCACACATGGAATAACAACCCCCTCCACCCTCATGTGTGCGAGGTAGTGCTAGGAAAAGACACCAAAGGCCCCATTCGTTCACAATCAGTCTCTAGCTGTCATGTAATAATGCACCGAAATCACAGCTCCCTTTCCACATCCAGGCCCCACACACTTTCCATGGTTTACCCCAGATGCTTCACATGCTCTGGTTCAATCCATTGACAGCACGTCGACCCCGGTATACCACATCGTTCCAATTCACTCTATTCCTTGCACGCCTTTCACCCTCCTGCATGTTCAGGCCCCGATCACTCAAGATCTTTTTCACTCCATCTTTCCACCTCCAATTTGGTCTCCCACTTCTCCTCGTTCCCTCCACCTCTGACACATATATCCTCTTGGTCAATCTTTCCTCACTCATTCTCTCCATGTGACCAAACCATTTCAAAACACCCTCTTCTGCTCTCTCAACCACACTCTTTTTATTTCCACACATCTCTCTTACCCTTACATTACTTACTCAATCAAACCACCTCACACCACATATTGTCCTCAAACATCTCATTTCCAGCACATCCACCCTCCTGCGCACAACTCTATCCATAGTCCACGCCTCGCAACCATACAACATTGTTGGAACCACTATTCCTTCAAACATACCCATTTTTGCTTTCAGAGATAATGTTCTCGACTTCCAAACATTCTTCAAAGCTCCAAGAATTTTCGCCCCCTCCCCCACCCTATGATTCACTTACGCTTCCATGGTTCCATCCGCTGCCAGATCCACTCCCAGATATCTAAAACATTTTACTTCCTCCAGTTTTTCTCCATTCAAACTTACCTCCCAATTGACTTGACCCTCAACCCTACTGTACCTAATAACCTTGCTCTTATTCACATTTACTCTTAACTTTCTTCTTTCATACACTTTACCAAACTCAGTCACCAGCTTCTGCAGTTTCTTACATGAATCAGCCACCAGCGCTTTATCATCAGCGAACAACAACTGACTCACTTCCCAAGCTCTCTCATCCACAAATGACTGCATACTTGCCCCTCTTTCCAAAACTCTTGCATTCACCTCCCTAACAACCCCATCCATAAACAAATTAAACAACCATGGAGACATCACACACCCCTGCCGCTAACCTACATTCACTGAGAACCAATCACTTTCCTCTCTTCCTACACGTACACATGCCTTACATCCTCGATAAAAACTTTTCACTGCTTCTAACAACTTGCCTCCCACACCATGTATTCTTAACACCATGTATTCTTAATACAGAGCATCTCTATCAACTCTATCATATGCCTTCTCCAGATCCATAAATGCTACATACAAATCCATTTGTTTTTCTAAGTATTTCCCACATACATTCTTCAAAGCAAATACCTGATCCACACATCCTATACCACTTCAGAAACCACACTGCTCTTCCCCAATCTGATGCTCTGTACATGCCTTCACCCTCTCAATCAATACCCTCCCATATAATTTACCAGGAATACTAAACAAACTTATACCTCTGTAATTTGAGCACTCACTCTTATCCCCTTTGCCTTTGTATATATATATATTTTTTTTTTTTCACACGATTCGCCATTTCCCGCGTTAGCGAGGTAGCGTTAAGAACAGAGGACTGAGCCTTTGAGGGAATATCCTCACTTAGCCCCACGCATTCCTCACGTGTTGTAGAAGGCGACTAGAGGGGACGGGAGCGGGGGGCCAGCAATCCTCCCCTCCTTGTATTTTAACTTTCTAAAAATGGAAGTAAGAGGAGTGGGGGAGGAATGGGATGTATTTAGGGAATCAGTGATGGATTGCGCAAAAGATGCTTGTGGCATGAGAAGAGTGGGAGGTGGGTTGATTAGAAAGGGTAGTGAGTGGTGGGATGAAGAAGTAAGAGTATTAGTGAAAGAGAAGAGAGAGGCATTTGGACGATTTTTGCAGGGAAAAAATGCAATTGAGTGGGAGATGTATAAAAGAAAGAGACAGGTCAAGAGAAAGGTGCAAGAGGTGAAAAAAAGGGCAAATGAGAGTTGGGGTGTGAGAGTATCATTAAATTTTAGGGAGAATAAAAAGATGTTCTGGAAGGAGGTAAATAAAGTGCGTAAGACAAGGGAGCAAATGGGAACTTCAGTGAAGGGCGCAAATGGGTAGGTGATAACAAGTAGTGGTGATGTGAGAAGGAGATGGAGTGAGTATTTTGAAGGTTTGTTGAATGTGTTTGATGATAGAGTGGCAGATATAGGGTGTTTTGGTCGAGGTGGTGTGCAAAGTGAGGGGGTTAGGGAAAATGATTTGGTAAACAGAGAAGAGGTAGTAAAAGCTTTGCGGAAGATAAAAGCCGGCAAGGCAGCAGCTTTGGATGGTATTGCAGTGGAATTTATTAAAAAAGGGGGTGACTGTATTGTTGACTGGTTGGTAAGGTTATTTAATGTATGTATGACTCATGGTGAGGTGCCTGAGGATTGGCGGAATGCGTGCATAGTGCCATTGTACAAAGGCAAAGGGGATAAGAGTGAGTGCTCAAATTACAGAGGTATAAGTTTGTTGAGTATTCCTGGTAAATTATATGGGAGGGTATTCATTGAGAGGGTGAAGGCATGTACAGAGCATCAGATTGGGGAAGAGCAGTGTGGTTTCAGAAGTGGTAGAGGATGTGTGGATCAGGTGTTTGCTTTGAAGAATGTATGTGAGAAATACTTAGAAAAGCAAATGGATTTGTATGGAGCATTTATGGATCTGGAGAAGGCATATGATAGAGTTGATAGAGATGATCTGTGGTAGGTATTAAGAATATATGGTGTGAGGCAAGTTGTTAGAAGCAGTGAAAAGTTTTTTATCGAGGATGTAAGGCATGTGTACGTGTAGGAAGAGAGGAAAGTGACTGGTTCTCAGTGAATGTAGGTTTGCGGCAGGGGTGTGTGATGTCTCCATGGTTGTTTAATTTGTTTATGGATGGGGTTGTTAGGGAGGTGAATGCAAGTTGTTTTGGAAAGAGGGGCAAGTATGAAGTCTGTTGGGGATGAGAGAGCTTGGGAAATGAGTCAGTTGTTGTTCGCTGATGATACTGCGCTGGTGGCTGATTCATGTGAGAAACTGCAGAAGCTGGTGACTGAGTTTGGTAAAGTGTGTGGAAGAAGAAAGTTAAGAGTAAATGTGAATAAGAGCAAGGTTATTAGGTACAGTAGGGTTGAGGGTCAAGTCAATTGGGAGGTGAGTTTGAATGGAGAAAACTGGAGGAAGTGAAGTGTTTTAGATATCTGGGAGTGGATCTGGCAGCGGATTGAACCATGGAAGCGGAAGTGGATCATAGGGTGGGGGAGGGGGCGAAAATTCTGGGAGCCTTGAAGAATGAGTGGAAGTCGAGAGCATTATCTCAGAAAGCAAAAATGGGTATGTTTGAAGGAATAGTGGTTCCAACAATGTTGTATGGTTGCGAGGCGTGGGCTATGGATAGAGTTGTGTGCAGGAGGATGGATGTGCTGGAAATGAGATGTTTGAGGACAATGTGTGGTGTGAGGTGGTTTGATCGAGTAAGTAACGTAAGGGTAAGAGAGATGTGTGGAAATAAAAAGAGCGTGGTTGAGAGAGCAGAAGAGGGTGTTTTGAAATGGTTTGGGCACATGGAGAGAATGAGTGAGGAAAGATTGACCAAGAGGATATATATGTCGGAGGTGGAGGGAACGAGGAGAAGAGGGAGACCAAATTGGAGGTGGAAAGATGGAGTGAAAAAGATTTTGTGTGATCGGGGCCTGAACATGCAGGAGGGTGAAAGGAGGGCAAGGAATAGAATGAATTGGTGCGATGTGGTATACCGGGGTTGACGTGCTGTCAGTGGATTGAATCAAGGCATGTGAAGCGTCTGGGGTAAACCATGGAAAGCTGTGGAGGTATGTATACTTTGTGTGTGTGGACATATGTATATACATGTGTATGGGGGTGGGTTGGGCCATTTCTTTCGTCTGTTTCCTTGCGCTACCTCGCAAACGCGGGAGACAGCGGAAAAAAAAAAAAAAAAAAAAAAAAAAAAAGGGAAACAGAAGGAGTCACGCGGGGAGTGCTCATCCTCCTCGTAGACTCAGATTGGGGTGTCTAAATGTGTGTGAATGTAACCAAGATGTGAAAAAAGGAGAGATAGGTAGTATGTTTGAGGAAAGGAGCCTGGAAGTTTTGGCTCTGAGTGAAACAAAGGTCAAGCGTAAAGGGGATGAGTGGTCTGGGAATGTCTTGGGAGTAAAGTCAGTGGTTAGTGAGAGGACAAGAGCAAAGGAAGGAGTAGCAGTACTCCTGAAACAGGAGTTGTGGGAGTATGTGATAGAATGTAAGAAAGTAAATTCTCGATTAATATGGGTAAAACTGAAAGTTGATGGAGAGAGATGGGTGATTATTGGTGCATATGCACCTGGGCATGAGAAGAAAGATCATGAGAGGCAAGTGTTTTGGGAGCAGTGGAATGAGTGTGTTAGTGGTTTTGATGCACAAGACCGGGTTATAGTGATGGGTGATTTGAATGCAAAGGTGAGTAATGTGGCAGTTGAGGGAATAACTGGTATACATGGGGTGTTCAGTGTTGTAAATGGAAATGGTGAAGAGCTTGTAGATTATGTGCTGAAAAAGGACTGGTAATTGGGAATACCTGGTTTAAAAAGCGAGATATACATAAGCATACGTATGTAAGTAGGAGAGATGGCCAGAGAGCGTTATTGGATTACGTGTTAATTGACAGGCGCGAGGGAGAGACTTTTGGATGTCAATGTGCTGAGAGGTGCAACTGGAGGGATGTCTGATCATTATCTTGTGGAGGCTAAGGTGAAGATTTGTATGGGTTTTCAGAAAAGAAGAGTGAATGTTGGGGTGAAGAGGGTGGTGAGAGTAAGTGAGCTTGGGAAGGAGACGTCACTTGTGTGAGGAAGTACCAGGAGAGACTGAGTACAGAATGGAAAAAGGTGAGAACAATGGAAGTAAGGGGAGTGGGGGAGGAATGGGATGTATTTAGGGAATCAGTGATGGATTGCGCAAAAGATGCTTGTGGCATGAGAAGCGTGGGAAGTGGGTTGATTAGAAAGGGTAGTGAGTGGTGGGATGAAGAAGTAAGATTATTAGTGAAAGAGAAGAGAGAGGCATTTGGACAATTTTTGCAGGGAAAAAATGCAATTGAGTGGGAGATGTATAAAAGAAAGAGACAGGAGGTCAAGAGAAAGGTGCAAGAGGTGAAAAAGAGGGCAAATGAGAGTTGGGGTGAGAGAGTATCATTAAATTCTAGGGAGAATAAAAAGATGTTCTGGAAGGAGGTAAATAAAGTGCGTAAGACAAGGGAGCAAATGGGAACTTCAGTGAAGGGCACTAATGGGGAGGTGATGACAAGTAGTGGTGATGTGAGAAGGAGATGGAGTGAGTATTTTGAAGGTTTGTTGAATGTGTTTGATGATAGAGTGGCAGATATAGGGTGTTTTGGTCGAGGTGGTGTGCAAAGTGAGAGGGTTAGGGAAAATGATTTGGTAAACAGAGAAGAGGTAGTAAAAGCTTTGCGGAAGATGAAAGCCAGCAAGGCAGCAGGTTTGGATGGTATTGCAGTGGAATTTATTAAAAAAGGGGGTGACTGTATTATTGACTGGTTGGTAAGGTTATTTAAAGTATGTATGACTCATGGTGAGGTGCCTGAGGATTGGCAGAATGCGTGCATAGTGCCATTGTACAAAGGCAAAGGGGATGAGAGTGAGTGCTCAAATTACAGAGGTATAAGTTTGTTGAGTATTCCTGGTAAATTATATGGGAGGGTATTGATTGAGAGGGTGAAGGCATGTACAGAGCATCAGATTGGGGAAGAGCAGTGTGGTTTCAGAAGTGGTAGAGGATGTGTGGATCAGGTGTTTGCTTTGAAGAATGTATGTGAGAAATACTTAGAAAAGCAAATGGATTTGTATGTAGCATTTATGGATCTGGAGAAGGCATATGATAGAGTTGATAGAGATGATCTGTGGTAGGTATTAAGAATATATGGTGTGAGGCAAGTTGTTAGAAGCAGTGAAAACTTTTTATCGAGGATGTAAGGCATGTGTACGTGTAGGAAGAGAGGAAAGTGATTGGTTCTCAGTGAATGTAGGTTTGCGGCAGGGGTGTGTGATGTCTCCATGGTTGTTTAATTTGTTTATGGAAGGGGTTGTTAGGGAGGTGAATCCAAGAGTTTTGGAAAGAGGGGCAAGTATGAAGTCTGTTGTGGATGAGAGAGCTTGGGAAGTGAGTCAGTTGTTGTTCGCTGATGATACAGCGCTGGTGGCTGATTCATGTGAGAAACTGCAGAAGCTGGAGACTGAGCTTGGTAAAGTGTGTGAAAGAAGAAAGTTAAGAGTAAATGTGAATAAGAGCAAGGTTATTAGGTACAGTAGGGTTGAGGGTCAAGTCAATTGGGAGGTAAGTTTGAATGGAGAAAAACTGGAGGAAGTAAAGTGTTTTAGATATCTGGGAGTGGATCTGGCAGCGGATGGAACCATGGAAGTGGAAGTGAATCATAGGGTGGGGGAGGTGGCAAAAATCCTGGGAGCCTTGAAGAATGTGTGGAAGTCGAGAACATTATCTCGGAAAGCAAAAATGGGTATGTTTGAAGGAATAGTGGTTCCAACAATGTTGTATGGTTGTGAGGCGTGGGCTATAGATAGAGTTGTGCGCAGGAGGGTGGATGTGCTGGAAATGAGATGTTTGAGGACAATGTGTGGCGTGAGGTGGTTTGATCGAGTAAGTAATGTAAGGGGAAGAGAGATGTGTGGAAATAAAAAGAGCATGGTTGAGAGAGCAGAAGAGGGTGTTTTGAAATGGTTTGGGCACATGGAGAGAATGAGTGAGGAAAGATTGACCAAGAGGATATATGTGTCGGAGGTGGGGGGAACGAGGAGAAGTGGGAGACCAAACTGGAGGTGGAAAGATGGAGTGAAAAAGATTTTGAGTGATCGGTGCCTGAACATGCAGGAGGGTGAAAGGCGTGCAAGGAATAGAGTGAATTGGATCGATGTGGTATACCGGGGTTGACGTTCTGTCAGTGGATTGAATCAGGGTATGTGAAGTGTCTGGGGTAAACCATGGAAAGTTGTGTGGGGCCTGGATGTGGAAAGGGAGCTGTGGTTTCGGGCATTAATGCATGACAGCTACAGACTGAGTGTGAGCAAATGGGGCCTTTGTTGTCTTTTCCTAGCGCTACCTCGCACATATGAGGGGGGAGGGGGGTGGTATTCCATGTGTGGGGAGGTGGCGATGTGAATGAATAAAGGCAGACAGTGTGAATTGTGTGCATGGGTATATATGTATGTGTCTGTGTGTGTATATATATGTGTACATTGAGATGTATAGGTATGTATATTTGCGTGTGTGGACGTGTATGTATATACATGTGTATGGGGGTGGGTTGGGCCATTTCTTTCGTCTGTATATATATATATATATATATATATATATATATATATATATATATATTTTTTTTTTTTTTTTTTTTTTTGCTTTGTCGCTGTCTCCCGCATTTGCGAGGTAGCGCAAGGAAACAGACGAAAGAAATGGCCCAACCCACCCCCATACACATGCCTTGATTCAATCCACTGACAGCACGTCAACCCCGGTATACCACATCGCTCCAATTCACTCTATTCTTTGCCCTCCTTTCACCCTCCTGCATGTTCAGGCCCCGATCACACAAAATCTTTTTCACTCCATCTTTCCACCTCCAATTTGGTCTCTCTCTTCTCCTCGTTCCCTCTACCTCCGACACATATATCCTCTTGGTCACTCTTTCCTCACTCATTCTCTCCATGTGACCAAACCATTTCAAAACACCCTCTTCTGCTCTCTCAACCACGCTCTTTTTATTTCCACACATCTCTCTTACCCCTACGTTACTTACTCGATCAAACCACCTCACACCACACATTGTCCTCAAACATCTCATTTCCAGCACATCCATCCTCCTGCGCACAACTCTATCCATAGTCCACGCCTCGCAACCATACAACATTGTTGGAACCACTATTCCTTCAAACATACCCATTTTTGCTTTCCAAGATAATGTTCTCGACTTCCACACATTCTTCAAGGCTCCCAGAATTTTCGCCCCCTCCCCCACCCTATGATCCACTTCCGCTTCCATGGTTCCATCCGCTGCCAGATCCACTCCCAGATATCTAAAACACTTCACTTCCTCCAGTTTTTCTCCATTCAAACTCACCTCCCAATTGAATTGACCCTCAACCCTACTGTACCTAATAACCTTGCTCTTATTCACATTTACTCTTAACTTTCTTCTTTCACACACTTTACCAAACTCAGTCACCATATATATATATATATATATATATATATATATATATATATATATATATATATATATATATATATATATATATATATATATATCAGATATATATATATTTATATATATATATATATATATATATATATATATATATATATATATATATATATATATATATAATATATATATATATATATATATATAATATATATTAATATAAATAATATATTATATATATATATATATATATATAATATATATCTGTATATATCTTAAATATATTATATTATATATATCTGTATATATATATATATATATATATATATATATAATATATATATATCGTTAATATATTATTATATATATATATATTAATAATTATTATATATATATATATATATCTTTCATACTATCGCCATTTCCCGCGATAGCGAGGTAGCGTTAAGAACAGAGGACTGGGCCTTTGAGGGAGTATCTTCACCTGACCCCCTTCTCTGTTCCTTCTTTTGGAAAAAAAAAAAAAAAAAAATGAGAGGGGAGGATTTTCAGCCCCCCCGCTCCCTTCCCTTTTAGTCACCTTCTACGACACGCAGGGAATACGTGTTAAGTATTCTTTCTCCCCTATCCCTAGGGATAATATTATATATATATATAATATATATATATATATAATATATATATATTATAAGGGGATAGGGGAGAAAGAATACTTCCCACGTATTCCCTGCGTGTCGTAGAAGGTGACTAAAAGGGAAGGGAGTGGGGGGCTGGAAATCCTCCCCTCTCGCTTTTTTTTTAATTTTCCAAAAGAGGGAACAGAGAAGGGGGCCATTATCCCCAACTCAGTCATCTTGCAAGGTTAAAAGATCAATCAGTGCTTCACCTCTTAACACCTTAAGTTATTAACAACCCATCCTTCCCTGCATATCTACTTTGCATACTTAATAACTCATCCCCCCTTGTGCCTTTCCAATATTCTCCAGTATTCTGTCCCTTCATCTCGACTTGCTGCCTATCAAATACCTCACCAATATTCGTGTTATTCACCTTAAACCTAAACATTTCCACAAGAAAAAGCCCCTTCACTCATAATGAAGAATTCTTATAACTTTGTTGTTCATTCACTCTTCTTTTGTATGTTTGCCATTTTCCATGTTAGAAAGTACCACCAGGAACACCTGTTATTCATTCTAAAGTAACTGAATTCCCCCAAATAACCCCTGGTTATCTTTATCTTAAATAATTTTCTTATTCTTTTCACAGTTGGGTGATGATGATAACATTTACCATCAGAGATACAACCCTGATGAAGAACCTTTTCAATACATACATAAAAAGCAAACTTTAATATACTATATGGCCACTGTCTCGACAAACATAAATCAGCAAGCTAGGAAGATTTCAAAAACACAACACAAAAATAACCAAAGAAATGAAGCACAGATTATTATGAGATGCTAACATAACTCAAAATCTGCAGCCTTGAAAGTAAAAATAAAATGCATGAGATTCAATGCAAGGAAAACAATGAAATATCAAGTCTACAATCATACCTTGGATCTATCTATCAATTTCTCTGATGACCAATCCCTATGGGAACACCCTAAAGGGGGTGGTCACGGTAAATCAGTGTCCATATCTAATGAACTCCGGAGCCATTTATCAACCTTTCATGCCTCATCTTTAACATGCCACTGGCAGGGGGGAAGTGTACTGAAATGTTTTCAGAGGCTCCCTCCAATGTTCCTCACAACAACTTCTATCTGTCTACCTAATGTTCCTGCCTAATCCCCTTAAACATACCAAAAAGACATAAAACAAAAAAACGTAGCCCATCAAAATGGACGTTTAGGTGAAAGAAATCTTCATGGGATACAAAGAACTCTTAGTTAATTGCTAAAAACAGTTCCAAATGAGCTAAAGACAGACAGTTATATGATGTGCAAGCCATTTGAGAAATGCAGCACTTACAATGAACTAAGATCACTACATGCCTAAGCACAATCTTGTCACTGGTACTAATAAATAGGTAGGTACTCTTATGTGGAAAATGCTTCACTCTACACCCATTTCTCACTCAAAAGTCCTCAACTGCAGGAACTCGATTGTCATCTAATGCACTTTCTTGAACCTTACTTCAGCAGCTCTTTAATGCACATCTTCCAGGAACAGTGACAACACGTAAGCTCACATTTCAGAATGGGAAAGAAAAACAGGGTTCTTGGAGTTATACAGGATGTGTGGATCAGGCACATACTTAGAACGAGAAGGATTTGTAAGTGGAATTCATGGATCCCAGGAAAGCATGCAAAATGATGATAAAGATGCTCCATGGAAAGTGTTATGTAGACATGATGCTCGAGAAAAGCAAATACAAGTAGTGAGGAGTTTATATTGAGTACACCTGTGCAAGTACAAAAAGAAGAGTAAGCAGTTCTGTAGCATGGGTATGTGACTTTTTTTGGATGGTGTGGTGAAGAGGATGAATGTAAGGGTCTTGGACAGGGACAAGTCTGCTGTCAGGTGGTTGGGGTTGGGGGGGTATGAGAGGTGAGTTATTCACTCTTTGCTGATTACACCACTCTGGTGGCAGATTTGAGTAAGAAACTGTAGAGACTGATTCTGAGGTTTGGGAGACAAGATGAAAATGTGAAGACTTAATGTGAATAAAAATAGGGTCACTCAGCTCAGCAGTGAAGCTAGACAGTCTGGCTGGAAGTTCTGAGTTTAAATGGATAAAACTAAGAGGCACTGAAGTGATTTAGATACCTGCGAGTGGATGTGGCAGCTTAGGTCCTGGGTACACAAAGAAGTGTGGAAAGAGAAGCTACTGTCTGTTAGAGTAAAGATTGGGTGTTTGATGGCACTGTAGTCCTAAACTGTTGTATGGATGTGAGATATGTCCTAGGCAAAAAAAAAAAAAAGAGGGTAGATGTGTTGAAATGAAACAACTGTGGACACTAAGTAGTCTGAGGATTCCCTCCCCCTCCACAGGTTGATCAAATACAGTATGACACGGTTTAAAAAAATAGGGTGGTATAAAGATGAGTATTTATGAGAGCTCAACAAAGTAAGATGAAATGCTTTGGATATGGAGAGGATGAAGGAGGAGTGGTTGATTATAAGGGTATCCATCTTTGAACTGAATAGAACAAGAGGGGAAAAACCAAGAAGAGGGAACCTACAAGGAGGTGGAAAGACAGAGTGAAACAAGCTTTGAGTGAGCAGGGCTCAGACATGTATGAGCATCTGTGGCATGCATAGGACAGTGTGAATCTTTGATTATATAAATCTATAGCCAAAGTAGACAGGAAAATACTATTTACACCACACAAAATAGGCAAAAAAATTACTTTCCAATGTGTCACTGAAAAAACTTCTCCAAAAAACATAATAAGACTTAAAATGACAAAGTACCTACTGTATACCCATTACTATTCAATCATAAGCAACTGTGATTAATATTTCATCCTGTCCTCTAAGAAAATCTAACATTCAACATTATTTCCGGATTACTCTAAGCTACGCAAATGAAACATACTCTAACTACAGTAAGAAAGTATTAGGTATGGAGAACACTGCAAATGTGTCATTAGAGAAAATGCATCAAGTTTCAATGAGTTATATGCCACTGGCTAAAGATTCAATATACACTGCCCGCCCATTTGAAAACTACTTTCAAGATATGTTTCCATGCCTGCTGGCTGAATGAGTAATATCTATTTTCTTTTATCTTTATAGGGAAATTCAGAGGCCTCTTATTGCACTTAATTTTCGAGTTTGTTTATGCTTGATACTGTACTAACTTTACGACTCTGAGGTTTGTACAGTAAATATCTGCATTCTCAATCAATGTACTGCATTACAAAACTAGTGCATAAAATATTTACACTAAATGGTAAAAGGAGAACAATATCTTTCTTGTATAAAAATGATATGCAAAGATTTACCTTTCAAAAGTATGACATAAGAGAGTAATTTACCATAAAATCTAAGGTTTTCACATATAAGACAGCAGACATATGTGAAAAATCAATCTAAAACATGCCAAAACATGTCTCATGATGTAACTTTAGCATGGGTATTCATTAGGAAAATGATCACGAATAAGATCATTCTAAAAACTGTTCACTAGCCTATATTCCATCAAAGACAGTGTTTATGAATAAAACAACCAAAATGATGGTTCAACACATATATTCAACACCATACCCTTTTACTAACAAAGCTCTTCATTAATACAAATAATCTCCACCAAACATCATACCTGTCCACAAAGGAAAAGTTTGCAACGAAAAAACTTCACAAATATCTTTTCCCCAACCAGCGTACATGTTCACTAATAATTCGTTATCACACATCTGTTAACACAAACTCACAAACAAAACTTCACCATCATAAGTGTGGCAACAGCTCCTCATCAAAAAAAATTACTTGCTAATAAACTTTAGTAATACAACTGCTCAGTGCTAGCTAGTCACTGACACATATCTTCATCTACGTAAGCAAGAGCCCTGTTCACAAAGACAAAGTTTCATAAATAGCAGTCCACCAACATAACTTATTACCAGCTGTTTACCATCAAGTCTGCTCACTACCAGAACTTAAGCAAGACAACTCTTTGTGAAAATAAACTTCACAACCATAAATCACCATACACCTCTGGAGTTGGTTAAAAATATGGATGAGCACAAAAAACTACCCCCTGCAAACTGCAAACTCCTTTGATTAAAGAGACTCGCCCAAGAAAATATATACCATTGCTCTATTCCTCTCAGTACTTATGTCTACTTTCTGTTACATGCGAAAACTTTAATGAAATATAAATATTTTTTCAATAATTAAGTCATACTTTCAAGGAGGTAAAACTTGAGAGACAAGTACTCCAAGAACTGTTATGTCACTGGACATAAGAGACAGAATCTAGCATTTACATCTAAGATCACATATTTCATACTAGTCTTACAAAAATATTGAGCATAAACTACAGAGTAATATATTTCAAAAGAGAACATGTCTCACAGAAATGCCCAAAATTCTGAAACCTATCCTTTTTGATAGTTATCCACAATCCTACTCTTCTCGTCAATGCTTTTCACATATATCTCAACATAGTCGTCACATTTTGGCATTACAGTGGTCTGTTATAAAACAGATCTTACACAAAAGATGCAACACTTTTCAGAGGAACTTGTAGACTAGTAGAACTTTAAGAGTCACTTTGATGTGATAAAAACCTAGATCAAACCTAGAAAGAAGAGTTTCCAGAGGAATCTCAAGAGACTAGTACCACCTAAAGAGTTGTTCTGATCTTAAAAGAGCATAGTTCGGACCTAGAAAAAGACAAAATGTGGTTAAAGGGAAGCTTCACATAAGAATTCTCTATGACAAAGGGTTCATCATATACTATGTACTCTTAGCAAAAAATCATCATCTATTACAAAGGATTCAATAGATACTATACATTCTTTGCATAATTCATCATCTCTCACAAATGGTTTGATAGATACTATGTACTCTCAGCAAAAATCATCATCTATCACAAAGGGTTCAAAAGATAGCATGTGCTTATAGCAAAAATCATCAATCACAGTTTTTGACTTACAAAGCAGACTTAAACACACATTAGTACAGGTACATTTAACAATCACATGCTTGCTGCAATTCTTGTAAATGCAGTCAATATTCCTGTTTTTTTCATTGTGAAGAAACTTGCACAGGACATTTCTTTTATAAATGTCAGCTTGGAATAACTTGGCTAAATTGGTCATATTTCAAAACAATGCATACATATTCAGAAAATTATTCTGTCATCCACACAAACAAATCTGAATGCCAACTAAAATCATATCAGGATTCCTTTATCTTAGGCTTCAACAAAAAGCTGATTCCTTTATCTTAGGCTTCAACAAAAAGCTATCTTATAAATTCTTCACTAAAATAGGTACTCTGAGGATCAATCCTTTCTTCTTGATGCTACCTTGCTAATGTGGAAAATAACGAACAAGTATGATAAAAAGGGTACTTAACACTGAAAACATTGATACATCAACTACCAATCCATGACACAGAAGGCCTCTTTAGCCTAGAACCACACTTCAGATGGATTCCAATAAACACACATTTCAAACCAAAATTCATGAATAAATCTATCCCGTATGGCAAAGTACTCTTACCACAGTGATATGCGAGTCTCATATCTCTTCCTCTATCACAAACAGCCGTGAAGGCACCCAGTGGTCTCTTGCTGTTTGAAATGTTTTGTATACATGATCTTTCAACACAGAATACAGTAGTGATTATTACTGTATCCTGCATGGTCCAATTTTATGAGGTCCCAAGGACTACATCTGAAGAAACTTCATGTTGTTAAGAACCCACTTGAAAAAAAATCTGCCATATATATATCATAAGACCTGATATAACTAATTTATATACAACTTCAGGGACCTCTTATCCAATATCATCAAATGAACAAACTTCTTTTATGTTGCTCTGAGGGATTACATTTGAACTTCACGTGTAATCCTCCCCTCCTTGTATTCTAACTTTCTAAAAATGGGAAACAGAAGGAGTCACGCGGGGAGTGCTCATCCTCCTCGTAGACTCAGATTGGGGTGTCTAAATGTGTGTGGATGTAACCATGATGTGAAAAAAGGAGAGATAGGTAGTATGTTTGAGGAAAGGAACCTGGAAGTTTTGGCTCTGAGTGAAACAAAGCTCAAGGGTAAAGGGGAAGAGTGGTTTGGGAATGTCTTGGGAGTAAAGTCAGGGGTTAGTGAGAGGACAAGAGCAAGGGAAGGAGTAGCAGTACTCCTGAAACAGGAGTTGTGGGAATATGCGATAGAATGTAAGAAAGTAAATTCTCGATTAATATGGGAAAAACTGAAAGTTGATGTAGAGAGATGGGTGATTATTGGTGCATATGCACCTGGGCATGAGAAGAAAGATCATGAGAGGCAAGTGTTTTGGGAGCAGTGGAATGAGTGTGTTAGTGGTTTTGATGCACAAGACCGGGTTATAGTGATGGGTGATTTGAATGCAAAGGTGAGTAATGTGGCAGTTGAGGGAATAATTGGTATACATGGGGTGTTCAGTGTTGTAAATGGAAATGGTGAAGAGCTTGTAGATTTATGTGCTGAAAAAGGACTGGTAATTGGGAATACCTGGTTTAAAAAGCGAGATATACATAAGCATACATATGTAAGTAGGAGAGATGGCCAGAGAGTGTTATTGGATTACGTGTTAATTGACAGGCACGAGGGAGAGACTTTTGGATGTTAATGTGCTGAGAGGTGCAACTGGAGGGATGTCTGATCATTATCTTGTGGAGGCTAAGGTGAAGATTTGTATGGGTTTTCAGAAAAGAAGAGTGAATGTTGGGGTGAAGAGGGTGGTGAGAGTAAGTGAGCTTGGGAAGGAGACTTGTGTGAGGAAGTACCAGGAGAGACTGAGTACAGAATGGAAAAAGGTGAGAACAATGGAAGTAAGGGGAGTGGGGGAGGAATGGGATGTATTTAGGGAATCAGTGATGGATTGCACAAAAGATGCTTGTGGCATGAGAAGCGTGGGAGGTGGGTTGATTAGAAAGTGAGTGGTGGGATGAAGAAGTAAGATTATTAGTGAAAGAGAAGAGAGAGGCATTTGGACGATTTTTGCAGGGAAAAAATGCAATTGAGTGGGAGATGTATAAAAGAAAGAGACAGGAGGTCAAGAGAAAGGTGCAAGAGGTGAAAAAGAGGGCAAATGAGAGTTGGGGTGAGAGAGTATCATTAAATTTTAGGGAGAATAAAAAGATGTTCTGGAAGGAGGTAAATAAAGTGCGTAAGACAAGGGAGCAAATGGGAACTTCAGTGAAGGGCGCAAATGGGGAGGTGATGACAAGTAGTGGTGACCTGAGAAGGAGATGGAGTGAGTATTTTTAAGGTTTGTTGAATGTGTTTGATGATAGAGTGGCAGATATAGGGTGTTTTGGTCGAGGTGGTGTGCAAAGTGAGAGGGTTAGGGAAAATGATTTCGTAAATGGAGAAGAGGTAGTAAAAGCTTTGCGGAAGATGAAAGCCGGTTTGGATGGTACTGCAGTGGAATCTATTAAAAAAGGGGGTGACTGTATTGTTGACTGGTTGGTAAGGTTATTTAATGTATGTATGACTCATGGTGAGGTGCCTGAGGATTGGCGAAATGCGTGCATAGTGCCATTGTACAAAGGCAAAGGGGATAAGAGTGAGTGTTCAAATTACAGAGGTATAAGTTTGTTGAGTATTCCTGGTAAATTATATGGGAGGGTATTGATTGAGAGGGTGAAGGCATGTACAGAGCATCAGATTGGGGAAGAGCAGTGTGGTTTCAGAAGTGGTAGAGGATGTGTGGATCAGGTGTTTGCTTTGAAGAATGTATGTGAGAAATACTTAGAAAAGCAAATGGATTTGTATGTAGCATTTATGGATCTGGAGAAGGCATATGATAGAGAAATGGATTTGTATGTAGCATTTATGGATCTGGAGAAGGCATATGATAGAGTTGATAGAGATGCTCTGTGGAAGGTTTAAGAATATATGGTGTGGGAGGCAAGTTGTTAGAAGCAGTGAAAACTTTTTATCGAGGATGTAAGGCATGTGTACGTGTAGGAAGAGAGGAAAGTGATTGGTTCTCAGTGAATGTAGGTTTGCGGCAGGGGTGTGTGATGTCTCCATGGTTGTTTAATTTGTTTATGGATGGGGTTGTTAGGGAGGTGAATCCAAGAGTTTTGGAAAGAGGGGCAAGTATGAAGTCTATTGTGGATGAGAGAGCTTGGGAAGTGAGTCAGTTGTTGTTCGCTGATGATACAGCGCTGGTGGCTGATTCATGTGAGAAACTGCAGAAGCTGGTGACTGAGTTTGGTAAAGTGTGTGAAAGAAGAATGTGAATACGAGCAAGGTTATTAGGTACAGTAGGGATTAGGTCAAGTCAATTGGGAGGTAAGTTTAAATGGAGAAAAACTGGAGGAAGTAAAGTGTTTTACATATCTGGGAGTGGATCTGGCAGTGGATGGAACCATGGAAGCGGAAGCGAATCATAGGGTGGGGGAGGGGGCGAAAATCCTGGGAGCCCTGAAGAATGTGTGGAAGTCGAGAACATTATCTCGGAAAGCAAAAATGGGTATGTTTGAAGGAATAGTGGTTCCAACAATGTTGTATAGTTGCGAGGCGTGGGTTATGGAGAGAGTTGCGCGCAGGAGGGTGGATGTGCTGGAAATGAGATGTTTGAGGACAATGTGTGATGTGAGGTGGTTTGATTGAGTTAGTAATGTAAGGGTAAGAGAAATGAGAAATGTGTGGAAATAAAAAGAGCGTGGTTGAGAGAGCAGAAGAGGGTGTTTTGAAATGGTTTGGGCACATGGAGAGAATGAAAGAGGAAAGATTGACCAAGAGGATATATGTGTCGGAGGTGGAGGGAACGAGGAGAAGTGGGAGACCAAATTGGAGGTGGAAAGATGGAGTGAAAAAGATTTTAAGTGATCGAGGCCTGAACATGAAGGAGGGTGAAAGGCGTGCAAGGAATAGAGTGAATTGGATCGATGTGGTATACTGGGGTTGATGTGCTGTCAATGGATTGAATCAGGGCATGTGAAGCGTCTGGGGTAAACCATGGAAAGTTGTGTGGGGCCTGGATGTGGAAAGGGAGCTGTGGTTTCGGGCATTACTGCATGACAGCAAGAGACTGAGTGTGAACGAATGGGGCCTTTGTTGTCTTTTCCTAGCGCTACCTCGCACACATGAGGGGGAAGGGGGATGGTATTCCACGTGTGGCGAGGTGGCGATGGGAATAAATAAAGGCAGACAGTGTGAATTGTGTGCATGGGTATATATGTATGTGTCTGTGTGTGTATGTACATTGAGATGTATAGGTATGTATATTTGCGTGTGTGGACATGTATGTATATACATGTGTATGGGGGTGGGTTGGGCCATTTCTTTCGTCTGTTTCCTTGCGCTACCTCGCAAACGCGGGAGACAGCAACAAAGCAAAATAAAATAAAAATAAAATATAGTGTAATCCTGGGGATTACACAAGAATAGACATCTTTCTGTAAAACCCCTGGAACTCATGAACAAACTTTATCTTTGATAACAGAATGTTCATCAGGCAAAGTCACTGCATTTGAGTATAAGAATTATTTCACTTCTTGTAATAGTTTACTTAAGGGAGTACCAAGAACACATGAAAACAACGTCCTCATTTACTGACATCGATTCTCTGGGTGTCATGCAAAATCAAAATATTCACAGATTCTTCGAAGATAACAAAAAAAAAAAAAAAAAAAAAAAGTGCCAGTGGACTGGAACCATATGTGATCCCAAGAACTTCGACTTAATATGCTTTATCTTACTCATCCTGAGGTAGCTCCCTGCCAAGTAACAACGTATTTGGAATACAATTTTTAACAAAGTACATTAAACAGATCTATGTACCTTTAATTTGCATCATCCCCGGGTAGGTTCGTGTCCTAAATCACTGCATTCATTTTGTTGGTTTCTGAGATGGTTTATGGATCAACTTTCTTATACAACTCAAAAATGTTGTACACAAGGAAAACTCATATGTGAACCCAGACCTCAACCACACAAACTTTATTTCCCATACATCCTAATGGAAGCCGTTTTCCCTCAAGAACTGTGTACACTGCCCTTGTGTAGTATATGACCTACAGGACTTCTATGTAGCCAGTCTCAATTCGTCATAATCCATGGTAGCTCCTATGCAAAATATCATGGCATTTAGGAATGAAGTTTTTAGATTAAGTAAAAAAAAATACAAACTGATAGTATCTTTTCTATATAACACCACAGTATAGTCAGTATTAATGTCTATTAAACTTTACCATATTAATAAAATGTATTAGCCACTGAAAACCATTTTTATAATCACCAGCAAAACAAAGTAACAACACCTGCTTTTGAGGAGTCTATGGGAAATGTAACACTTGGAAAATACTGTATCAAAAACTTGTGCAGACTTTGAAAGTTGTGGGATGACTTACAACTAAAGGCATTTTATACATGTAATGCTACATAATCAATCTTTGGCCAGACTGCTAATTTTTTCTTGTTTTCTTAAATGATCTTCATTTCCCACAACAGCGAGGTTGGGCAAGAAGCAGATGAAGAAAGGCCACATCTGCTCATTTTTCTTATATATTTCTATTTCAAAACATATATCCGTAAAGGATGACATCACATATCATCAGCAGAACTAGCACCTACTGATGTAACTGCTATCATGGGCCAGCCACTTTCTGCACTATCATTAGAGATAAACAAACTACAGTATTACCTTAATGAGGAGAGACAGAAGAATGCTATCTCCAATATCACAAGACACAGTTCATGAATCTTTGTTTCAAAGACCAGAATGACCTTACCAAATAAAACAGCAGCTGTACTGTGCAGGTTTCCACTCAATGTAATCACAGCTTCATCACAAATTCATTACTTAAGAGCATTATACCTTTACAAATATAGGTAACAGTCATCCCTCCCATATAATGAAATAGGTGGCAGATGGGCAAAATAGAAAGGGTAGTGAGGGGTAGGATGAAAGTATCGTCATAACGCCTCTCCCTTCTCTTTCACTAACAACCTCACTTCTTCATCCGACCACTCACTACCATTTCTAATCTGCCCACCTCCAACCTTTCTCACGCCACATGCATCTTTTGCACAAGCCATCACTGCTTCCCTAAATACTTCCCAATCCTCACCACACACTCCTGCTGCAGACCGACATTCATGGGGAACCAATCACTCTCCTCTCTTCCTGCTCGTACACATGCCTCAACATTACTCACAGTGATTACAATTGAATGAAAAAGTAATAATCACTCCAACTATAAGGTAAAAAAAAAAAAATCATGATGAAACAAACCTGGTGGCAACACTGGTGATCACTTTTTGTTCTTTAATATTTGATCACAGTTAACTGCATTAGTGAGGTAGTGCAAGAAACAGGTGAAGGAAGGCCACATTCACTCATATCCATTCTCTAGTATCATGTGCAATGCATCGAAATCACATCCCATCACCTACAAACAAGCCCCACAGACCTTTCTATGGTTTCCCTCAGCCATTTCACGTCCTGGTCCAGTCCACTAATAGCACATTAACTCTTTATATGACATCAGTCCAATTCACTCTGTCCTGTGCCATTCACCACCTGCATGTTCAGGCCCAGAGCACTTAAAATGTTTTTCACGCCATCTTCCATCTCCGATTTGGTCTCTTGTCCCCTACACATCTGACACATGTATCCTCTTTTTGTCAACCTCTCCTTACTCATTCCCTCCATATGTCCAAACCATTGCAGCACACCTCTTCAATCCTCTCAACCACACTCTTTTTATTACTAAACCTTTCTCTTACCCTTTTCTTACTTAGTTAAACTACCTCACACCACATACTGTCCTCAAACATTTCATTTCCAACTCATCCACCCTCCTCTGCACATCCTTATCTATAGCCCATGCCTTATATTCATACACTGCTGGGACTACTATATTTATTTATTCATTTTACTTAATCGCTGTCTCCTGTGTCAGCGAGGTAGCGCAAGGAAGCAGATGAGGAATGGCCCAACCCCCCACATACACATGTATATACATAAATGCCCATACACACACATATACATACATATACATTTCAATGTACACATACATATACACACACAGATATATATACATATATACACAATCATACTTGTTGCCTTCATCCATTCCCATCACCACCTCTTCACATATGAAATAGCATCCCCCCTCCAGCAAGGTAGCACCAGGAAAAGACAAAAAGGCCACATTCGTTCACACTCAGTCTCTAGCTGTCAAGTGTAATGCACCAAAACTACAGCTCCCTTTCCACAGGTATATGTATTGGTATATGTATACCAATAATTGGTATACATGGAGTGTTCAGTGTTGTAAATGGAAATGGTGAAGAGCTTGTAGATTTATGTGCTGAAAAAGGACTGGTGATTGGGAATACCTGGTTTAAAAAGCGAGATATACATAAGTATACGTATGTAAGTAGGAGAGATGGCCAGAGAGCGTTATTGGATTATGTGTTAATTGATAGACGCGCGAAAGAGAGACTTTTGGATGTTAATGTGCTGAGAGGTGCAACTGGAGGGATGTCTGATCATTATCTTGTGGAGGCTAAGGTGAAGATTTGTGGGGGTTTTCAGAAAAGAAGAGAGAATGTTGGGGTGAAGAGAGTGGTGAGAGTAAGTGAGCTTGGGAAGGAGACTTGTGTGAGGAAGTACCAGGAGAGACTGAGTACAGAATGCAAAAAGGTGAGAACAAAGGAGGTAAGGGGAGTCGGGGAGGAATGGGATGTATTTAGGGAAGCAGTGATGGCTTGCGCAAAAGATGCTTGTGGCATGAGAAGCGTGGGAGGTGGGTTGATTAGAAAAGATAGTGAGTGGTGGGATGAAGAAGTAAGTTTATTAGTGAAAGAGAAGAGAGAGGCATTTGGACGATTTTTGCAGGGAAAAAATGCAAATGAGTGGGAGAGGTACAAAAGAAAGAGGCAGGAGGTCAAGAGAAAGGTGCAAGAGGTGAAAAAGAGGGCAAATGAGAGTTGGGGTGAGAGAGTATCATTAAATTTCAGGGAGAATAAAAAGATGTTTTGGAAGGAGGTAAATAAAGTGCATAAGACAAGAGAGCAAATGGGAACTTCAGTGAAGAGGGCTAATGGGGAGGTGATAACAAGTAGTGGTGATGTGAGAAGGAGATGGAGTGAATATTTTGAAGGTTTGTAGAATGTGTTTGATGACAGAGTGGCAGATATAGGGTGTTTTGGTCGAGGTGGTGTGCAAAGTGAGAGGGTTAGGGAAAATGATTTGGTAAATAGAGAAGAGGTAGTAAAAGCTTAACGGAAGATGAAAGCTGGCAAGGCAGCAGGTTTGGATGGTATTGCAGTGGAATTTATTAACAAAGGGGTGACTGTATTGTTGAATGGTTGGTAAGGTTATTTAATGTATGTATGATTCATGGTGAGGTGCCTGAGGAGTGGCGGAATGCTTGCATAGTGCCATTGTACAAAGGCAAAGGGGATAAGAGTGAGTGCTCAAATTACAGAGGTATAAGTTTGTTGAGTATTCCTGGTAAATTATATGGGAGGGTATTGATTGAGAGGGTGAAGGCATGTACAGAGCATCAGATTGGGGAAGAGCAGTGTGGTTTCAGAAGTGGTAGAGGATGTGAGGATCAGGTGTTTGCTTTGAAGAATGTATGTGAGAAATACTTAGAAAAACAAATGGATTTGTATGTAGCATTTATGGATCTGGAGAAGGCATATGATAGAGTTGATAGAGATGCTTTGTGGAAGGTTTTAAGAATATATGGTGTGGGAGAAAAGTTGTTAGAAGCAGTGAAAAGTTCTTATCGAGGATGTAAGGCATGTGTACGTGTAGGAAGAGAGGAAAGTGATTGGTTCTCAGTGAATGTAGGTGTGCGGCAGAGGTGTGTGATGTCTCCATGGTTGTTTAATTTGTTTATGGATGGGGTTGTTAGGGAGGTGAATGCAAGAGTTTTGGAAAGAGGGGCAAGTATGCAGTCTGTTGTGGGTGAGAGCTTGGGAAGTGAGTCAGTTGTTGTTCGCTGATGATACAGCGCTGGTGGCTGATTCATGTGAGAAACTGCAAAAGCTGAAGTTGTTAGAAGCAGTGAAAAGTTCTTATCGAGGATGTAAGGCATGTGTACGTGTAGGAAGAAAGGAAAGTGATTGGTTCTCAGTGAATGTAGGTGTGCGGCAGAGGTGTGTGATGTCTCCATGGTTGTTTAATTTGTTTATGGATGGGGTTGTTAGGGAGGTGAATGCAAGAGTTTTGGAAAGAGGGGCAAGTATGCAGTCTGTTGTGGGTGAGAGCTTGGGAAGTGAGTCAGTTGTTGTTCGCTGATGATACAGCCCTGGTGGCTGATTCATGTGAGAAACTGCAGAAGCTGGTGACTGAGTTTGGTAAAGTGTGTGAAAGAAGAAAGTTAAGAGTAAATGTGAATAAGAGCAAGGTTATTAGGTACAGTAGGGTTGAGGGTCAAGTCAATTGGGAGGTAAGTTTGAATGGAGAAAAACTGGAGGAAGTAAAGTGTTTTAGATATCTGGGAGGTGGATCTGGCAGCGGATGGAACCATGGAAGCGGAAGTGAATCATAGGGGGGGGGGGGGCAAAAACCCTGGGACCCTTTTGAAGAGTGTTGGAATCCAAAACTTTTCCTAAAAAGCAAAAAGGGGAAATGTTTGAAGAATATTGGTTCCAAAAAATTTTTGAAATTTTGCGAGGCGGGGCTATGGGATAGATTTTGTGCGCAGGAGGTGGTTTGGCGGAAATAAATTTTTGGGAAAATGGGGGTTTGTGGGGTGGTTTAAATCGAGTAAAATGTAAGGGTTAAGAGGTGTGGAAATAAAAAGAGTGGGGTTAAAAGCAAAAGAGGGTTTTTTTAAAATTGGTTTGGGGCCCAACTTTGAGTGAATAAAGTGAGGAAAATTGACCAAAAGGATAAATGTGTCCGAGGGGGAGGGAACAAAGGAAAGGGGAGCCCCAAATTTGGAGGTGGAAAGATGGAGTGAAAAAATTTTGAGTGATGGGGGCCCCGGGAAAAAGCGGGGGGGGAAAAAGGGCGGGAAAGGGAATAAGTAAATTTGGAATCGATGGATCCCGTGGTTGAAAAGCTGTCAGGGGGATTGAATCGGGGGATGTGAACCCGCTGGGAAAACCAGGGGAAAGTTGTTGGGGCCTGGTTTGGGAAAAAGGAGCTGGGGTTTGGGGAAATTATTGCATGACAGCTAGAGACTGGGGAAAAAAAAGGGCCTTTTTTTTTGTCTTTTCCTTTAACCCGCCCCAAATCCCCCAAACAAGAGGGGGGGAGGGGATGGTATTCCATGTTTTGGCAGGGGGCGAGGGAATGAAAAAAAAAGCAGACAGTGGGGAACTGTTGCATGGGTAAATAGGGAAAGTGTCGTGTGTTATATATTTTGTTACTTGAGATGAAATGGGTTTTGTATATTTTTTGTGTGGACGTGTATTAAAACAGGGTTAAAATGGGGGGGGTTTTTGGGCCATTTCTTTCTCTGTTTCCTTTGCCAAAAAACCTTTCCAAAGGCGCGGGAGAAGCGACAAAGCAAAAAAAAATAAAAAATACTTCTACTTAATGTTTCTCCCTACTTTTTTCATAACTGCCTTCCCCACTTCCCAAAAGGGGGGCTTTAACGCACAGCTTTCACTGCAAAAAAATTTTGGGATTATGAAGAAGGGGGGGGTTGTGAGTTCAGGGTTGCCCAAGGGGTTTATGTGTACAGGAAAGATTGTAGGGGTTGGACAGAATCCCCAGAAAGCTCCCTTTCGACATGGTTTGCAAGCTAAAAACCCCCAAAGTGGCGCACCAAAAACCTCATCACTAACCTTCAAAATTACCTAGGTGGTAGAACATGCAATATAAATAACTCTCGGTTAATGCTCCCTTTTCCCAACTACCTCCAAACAAATATTAAGTACATTAAAACAACACGTAAAAACTCAACAACGATAATTGATATCTTTTTTTTTTAAAAAAAGATGCCAAACTTCAAATCTTACGAATATATGAAATCTGTGATTAATAACTAAAAAAGGTAGGACATAGATTGGAACAGTATACCAGTATGCTGTCCATTTCACATGAATAAGAATTCCTAACTCCTTATGTGCATTCAAAACACGTGAAATTACTGTTAAGATGTAGACACCAGGCTTCACGATAATATGTACACATCCACAAGAATTAAAGCAATGTAATATGCCTTTTTGTGTTAAGGACATTTTTCTAAGGAGGTCACAGCACTGATCTAAGTTGCCATTTGCATGGTCACTTTAACAATGTGATGCATAGGAGAAACAACATCTAAAAACACGTTCAAATATTTCATGAAAATATTACATATTTCTATCCCTGGGGATAGGGGAGAGAGAAATACTAAATTCCCACGTATTCCCTGCGTGTCCGAAGAATGGCACAAAAAGGGGAGGGAGCTTGGGGGACTGTAAATCCTCCCTCTTTTTTTTTTAAATTTTCCAAAAAGAAGAACAGAGAAGGGGGGCCAGACGAGGATATTCTTCAGAAGCCCAGTCCCTCTGTTCTTACGCTACCTTGCCTAAGCAGGAAATGGCGAATAATTTGAAAGAAAAGATTTTTCCTATTTTCATTATGAACACTATATAAAGACCATCAATTCACTTCAGATTTTTTTTCTATGTATCTCAATGCATTACATACACACATAAATAACACTACAAGCACTGAACACATCTTAACTAATCAACCCACCTCCCACGCTTCTCATGCCACAAGGTCATATCTTTATCACTTTGACAAGAAACAAAAAACTTCTCGAGTTGGTAATTAACCATATAAGGGGCTAACACATAATACGACAAATACAAACCAGTCTTTCATGTCAATTCGATACTGGGTGTATGGGTATATTACAATAAGAAACGCTGAACAGCACATATTACAAAGCACATAAAGTTAAGAGAGTAACATCAAGCACAGTATTCACTTACAAAATACATAAATGCAACAGTTCATATCAAACTTTTTACTAAATTTAAAAACAATCACTGCACTCACAACTACATTTTATAGTCCTGTTTTAGTTAAGTATAACTGGCATAGGTTATGAGTGCGCTAGTATCAGTAATTGATGTGGCATATCCTATGTAATAGCGTATTAACTACCTATAAACTGAGGAAACAAATCAGAAATGTGTACGCTCATACAAATACTTACCATGAGCATACCTAGGTGTTGAACATTTCTGATAAGAAAATCAAAAGTCAAGATCTAAATGTTTAAGTGAAGACTGAGTAATTTCAACACCAAATGAAACTTAATGACATTCCCATGTTTTCACAGAGTTTTTATAAATGTAGTGAGGGAGTAGTTCTTTATCTTAGATGTTGGGCAAAATGTAATAAGAGAATGACTTGGTCTGCATACAGTTTTTTTTATGTATTTATGTTTTCTGTTCAGAAGGATCTAGCTATGTTTGCCTTAACTGATTCATACCAAATTAACAAATACAGAAACCCTTTGACAAGTGACCAAACTAAAATGCCTGGGAATTTTGTTCACACTAAATATCACTACAAACATTACAGCTGTGATATTACCGTTACACAGATAGTAATAATAAAAATAAATCTGATCATGAGGCATTTATTTCCTCAATAAATCAGAAACACAAAAGTTTAAAATGTCAATGATCCATTGATCTACAGCGGTAAAACTCACTATGTAAAATTTTTTGCCTTCTTGACATAACATTACAGAATGTGAAAGAAAACAGAGTTCCTGAGTTATACAGGATTGTGGGATTCAGGCACATTGTACAAATTCAACGAGTAGAAAGATTTATATTCTAAAATTTTACGAACGATGGCGACACCCTTGTTGGAGTGTTTTCATACTAACCTTACTGGAAAAAAACGTATCTACTTTTTTAATGGTAACAAGTTTACAGTACTCACTTATTATCGCTGCATACAGTAGACAAACTATAATCACTTCGTTATTAAGGATGAAATATACAAGAAACGTGTTCCTACCTCCATCACAACACAAACATTACGAGAGTCACGAACGAACTTTTAATTACAGGTTGCGTTATATATTTATCTCATGGTTTTTGTATCTATTTTCAGTATTAATTTCAAAACAATTTCATAAATGCTGGTTTATAATTTATTGAAGGAAATATTTTCTATTAGATAGCATATACTAAATCTTATTTGCATAATTCATTATATAAATTGTCCTAAAAATATTCTACGTAAGTTGTATATAAACACCATCTCTCAGGACGCTCTCTGATAAATCAGATTAAATTTAGAAATCTGATTTATCCTTCGGGCTGGTAACATGGCCCCTGTCACTAATTCTATTGTAATTACCTAGACATATTTAGGCTTTTTCATCAAAACTAGATATATTAATTCGGGTTTCGAAAGGGTTCTATAAAAGATTAATCTTCTGATAGAAATGAAATCGACCGTGATGGCATGGCTTGCAATGCTGATTGGCTAACTCCATTTTTCTTTCGACCAATTGGGTGCTTTGTTTATACAGGACGAAGGAGAACACGACTTATTTATTGCAACTATATCCAATGAAGGTGATAATCATGAGCAAATGTATGTAAGATGACCTAGGCTGATGAACAAAGCAGGATTTTCAAAGCTTATGTAATACATAAATCAGAATTTGGCTTATATGAACGGTATTTGTCAGTGAGGTGTTCATGATTACTCTCATCATCATAGTAAAAAAAAAGTGAGGAGACACCATCAGGTGGCGGGAAACCAAGTGATGTTCCTCTCGTGTCACCGGAGCGAGCAGTTACCCTTTGGTTTCCCAATAGGTGAGATCTCGTGTGTGATATTGTAATTACCACTCTCGTTATAGATGATTAATGAGTTTTCTTAGATTAATGAGATGTCTTTAGATAAGAGGACGGTGTATGTGATTGATGAGGAAAGAAAACAAATCTGTCCTACTTTGAACTGAGAAATACCTCGAAAATGATAGTTGGCTCGTTAGTGTACTGGGATGGTGTATGTGGGGCTCGGTCATGATGGAACTGGTATGTTGTCAAAGGCAGGACTGACATTTGGTCAGCATTACAATAACTCTTGTGTTCATGTGTTTACTAGTGTTATGGTGTTTCTTTAAGAGTTTTCTCGCGAGTTCAGTGAAAGATTCTTGGCTCATTCCGCACTGGTCATATACGAATGAAAATATTTATTTATGGATAAGATTTATTAGTGTCCAAGGAGAGTGTTGGCGCCACACGTATGAAAGTGGACTGCGAAAATAATGGAATGACGCATTTAATCCATTGTGGACACGTCAGTCTGTAAGATGCCTTATTGAATGTATAAGATCCCATTGTCAGTCTGTAAGATGCCTTATTGAATGTATAAGATCCCATTGTCAGTCTGTAAGATGCCTTATTCAATGTATAAGATCCCATTGTCAGTCTGTAAGATGCCTTATTCAATGTATAAGATCCCATTGTCAGTCTGTAAGATGCCTTATTGAATGTATAAGATCCCATTGTCAGTCTGTAAGATGCCTTATTGAATGTATAAAGATCCCATTGTCAGTGCTCTAAGAGCCTTATTCAACGGTATAAGAGTCCAATTGTCAGTCTGAAAGATGCCTTATTCAATGTAAAAGATGCCATTATCAGTCCTGTAAGATGACATATTATTGACATGTATAAGATCCCATTTGTCAGTCTGTAAGATGCTTATTCAACGTACAAGATCCAATGTCAGACTGTACGAATGCCTTATTCATGTATAGAGATCCCATTGTCAGACTGTAAGATGCCTTATTCAATGAATAAGAAGCTCCATTGTCAGTCTGTACATGCCCATATCAATGTAATAAGTCCCGATGTCAGTTCTGTAAGATGCCTTATACTATGTATAAGATCCCATTTCAGTCTGAAAGGATGCCTTATTTCAAATGTATAAGATCCCATTGTCAGTCTGAAAAATGCTTTACTCAATGTAACAGATCCCATTGTCAGTCTGTAAAGATGCCTTATTCAATGTATAAGATCCCATTGTCAGTCCTGGAGAAGCCTTATTGGAATGTTATAAGGAACCAATTGACAGTCTGTAAGATGCCTTATATGAATGTAAAAGATCCCATATGACATCTGTACGATGCTTATTTCATGAGTATAAAGATCCCATCGTCAGTCTGTAAGATTACCTTATTCAATGTTTAAGATCCCATGTCAGTCTGCAAGATCTTTAATCAATGTATAAGATCTCCATATGTCAGTCTTTAAGAACGCCTTAATGAAGTATTAAGACCCATTTCAGTCTGTAAGATGCCTTATAGAATGTAAAAGATCCCATTGTCAGTCTGTAGGAGATGCCTTATTGATGTATAAGAACCCGTGACAGTCCTGTAAGATGCCTTACATGAATAAATAAGATCCCATTGTCAGTCAGTAAGAATGCCTTATTGAATTTATAATCCCATTGTCAAGTCTGTAAGATGCTTATTTAATGTAAACAGACCCATTGTCCATAATGAAGATGCCTTAATGAATGTATACTATCCCATTGGACAGTCTGTAAGATGCCTATTATTGAATGTATAAGATCCCATATGCTCAGTCTGTAAGATGCCTTAATAGAATGTATAAAGATCTCATTTATCAGTCTGTAAAGAGCCTTATTCAATAGTATAAAGATTGCAGTAGTTCGAGTCTGTAAGATCCAAATTCAACGTATTCGATCCCATTGACATACTGAAATGATGCCTTATTCAATGTATAAGATCCCATTGTTACAGTCCTCAAAGATGCCTTATTAATGAATAAGAGCCCATTTGTCAGATCTGTAGAATGCCCATATCAATGAATGAAGATCCCATTAGTCAGTCTGTAAGATGCCTTATTTTCAAGTATAAGATCCCAATGTTCAGTCTGCAAGATGCTTATTCAATGTAAAAAGAATAACCCATTGTTCAGTCTGTAAGAATGCCTTATTCAATGTAATAAGACCCCATTTACAGTCTGTAAGATGCCTTATTCAATGTATAAAACCCATTTGTCAGTCAGTAAGAATGCCATATTCGAAACTATAAAGATCCCATTGTCTGTCTGTAAGGCTTGCCTTAATGAATGGAAAAAGATCCCATTCAGGTCCTGAACGATGCCTTATTCAATGTAACGATCCCTATTGCAGTCTGTAAGAATGTGCCTATAGAAATGTAGAGAGATCCCATTAGTCAGATCCTGAAAGAAAGCCTTAATGAATGTATACGATATCCATAGTCCTCTGAAGATTCCTTAATGAAAGTAATAAGAGATCCAATTGTCAGTTCAGTAAGATGCCTTATTTTAATGTATAAGATCCATTTGTCAGACTGTAAGATGCCTTATGTCAATGTATAATAGATCCCATTATGTCAGTCATAATATGCCTTATTCAAATTCAACGTAAAAGACCGACTGTGTCATCTGTAAGATGCCTTTATCAATGTATAAGATCCCATTGATCAGTCGTAAATGCCTTATAGAATGTACAAAGAAATCCCATATGTCAGTCCCTGTTATAAGTCTTATTGAATGTAAAGATCCCATTGTCATCTGTAAGATTCCTAAGTCAATATATAAGATCCATTCCATCTGTAAGATGCCTTATTGAATGTATAAGATCCCATATGTTCAGTCTGTAAGATCTTGCCTTATTGAGATGTATAAGGAAAAAATCCCATTGTCCGTCTGTAAGAATTTCCTTATTCAATGTATAAGATCCCATTGTCAGTCTGTAATATGCCTTATATTCAATGTATAAGTCTCCCATTTGACAGTCCTGTAGAGGATAGCCTTATTGAATGTAAATAGTAATCCCAATGTCAGTCTTTAAGAATGCCTATTATATAATCCCATGTATAATATCCCAATGTCAGTTCCCTGTAATATAACCTAAATTCACTGTATAGAGATCCCATTTTTCAGTCTGTATAGATGCCTTTTGAATGTATAAGATCCCATTGTCCCCCCCCCCCCCCCTCATCTGTAAGATGCCTCTTATTCAATGTAAAAGATCCCAGATTGTCATCGAAATTGCCCTAATTGAATGTATAAGATCCCATTGTAAGTCTGTAAGATGCCTTATTCAATGGTATAGGATCCCATCGTCAAGCTGTAAGATGCCTTATTGAATGTAAAAGATCCATTGACATTCTGTAGAGATTCCCTTATTGAATGTATAAGATGCCCATACACAGTCAGGTAAGGGTGAAAGCCTTATTTGAATGTATTAGATCCCATTGTCTAGTCTGTAAGATGCCTTAATAGACAAAGTATAAGATGCCCATTGTCAGTCTGTAAAGAAATCATTAATAATACAATGAAAAAGATCCATTGTCATCCTGTAAGACACCTTATTCATATGTTTAAGATCCCATTGACAGTTCTTGTAAGGATGCCTTATGTTAAGGATATAAGATCCCATTGTTCAGTCCTGTAAATCATGCCTTAATATCAATGTATAAAAAATCCCATTGTTACATCTTTTAAGATGCCTTATTGAATGTAATATATCGTCCCATTGTCAGACATAAGATTCCTTATTTTAATGTATACACATCCCATCGTCATTCTGTAAGATGCCTTATTGAATAAAGTAAGATCCCATTCTCGAGTCAGTAGTGATGCCTTATTCAATGTATAAGATCCCATAGTCAGTCTGTAGGATTGCCTTAAATGAAAGGTATATAGATCCAAGTTATCAGTCTGTAAGAATGCCTATAGAATTGTAACTAGATCCCATAGACAAGTCTTAAGATTGCCTTATAAGAAATGTAATAAAAGATCCCATTGTCAGTCTGTAAGATGCCAATATACAATGTAAAAGATCCCCCTTGTCAGTCTGTAAGACACCTTATAGCAATGTTTAAGAGTATCCCAAGTCGAGTCTGTAAGAGGAGTATGCCTTATAGAATGTATAAGATCCCATTGTCCGACGTAAAATGCCTTATACCATGTATAAGAACCCATCGTCCGTCTGTAAGATGCCTTATTGAATGTTAATAAGAACTCATTGTTCAGTCTGAGAGATGCCTTTTTCAATGTATAAGATTCCATTGACAGCTGTAAGATGGCCAATATAGAATATATAAGATACCATCTCATTCCGTAAGATGGCCTTATTTCAATGGTAAAGATTCCATTGTCAGTCTGTAAGATGCCATAATTAGAATGTATAAGATCCAATTGTCGGTCTGTAAATATGCTTATTGAATGTATATGAACCCTTGCAGTCTGTAAGGATGCATTAGAGGAATGTATAGAGATCTCCCATTGTCAGTCTGTAAGATGTCTTTATATTAGATGTATAAGTATCCCAATTGTCAGTCTTTAAATGCCCTTAATCAATTATTAAAGATCCCATTGTTCCGTCCTGTAATATGCCTTATTCAATGTATAAGATCACCATTGTCAGTCTGTAAAAAAGCCTTATTGAATGTAATAAATCCCAATGACAGTCAGAAAGATGCCTATTATTCAATGTAAAAGATCCCATTGTCAGTCTGCAAGACAAGACCATTATTCAATGTTTAAGAACCCATTGTCAGGTCAGTAAGGAAGCCCTTTTGAATTAAAAGATCCCATTTGTCATTTGAAGGTAAGATGCCTAAATTCATGTTAATAGAGATCCCATTGTACAGTCTTAAAGATGCCATAGAGAATGTAAAAGCTCCCATTGTCAGTCTGTAAGAAGCCTTATTCAAAATAAAAGATCCCATGCAGACCCAGTCAGTAAGATGCCTTATTGAATGTAAAGATCCCATTGTCAGTCATGTAAGAATTCCTTAATTGAATGTAAAAAGATTCCCAATGTGCAGTCCTCTAAGATGCCTTATTCAATGTATAAGAGCCCATTGTCAGTCTGTAAGATGCCTTACTGAATGTAAACAATATTCCCATGTCAGACTGTAAGATGCCTAAATCAAGTATAAGATCCTCATTGTCAGGTCCTGTGAAGATGCCTTTTTCAGATGTATAAAAAGATTCATTGTCAGTCTGTAAAGATTCCTTTAGGATATATAAGATCCATTCACAGTCTGAAAAAATGCCTTATTCAATGTATAAGATCCCCATTGGTCAGTCAGTTAAGAAGACCTTATTGAATGTATAAGGGTCCCAAGTCAGTCGTAAAGATGGGCCTTTATTCAATGTAAAAGAT
>NC_092268.1:1308775-1338783 GCF_036320965.1 Panulirus ornatus | reverse complement strand
AATGAAATAGGTGGCAGATGGGCAAAATAGAAAGGGTAGTGAGGGGTAGGATGAAAGTATCGTCATAACGCCTCTCCCTTCTCTTTCACTAACAACCTCACTTCTTCATCCGACCACTCACTACCATTTCTAATCTGCCCACCTCCAACCTTTCTCACGCCACATGCATCTTTTGCACAAGCCATCACTGCTTCCCTAAATACTTCCCAATCCTCACCACACACTCCTGCTGCAGACCGACATTCATGGGGAACCAATCACTCTCCTCTCTTCCTGCTCGTACACATGCCTCAACATTACTCACAGTGATTACAATTGAATGAAAAAGTAATAATCACTCCAACTATAAGGTAAAAAAAAAAAAAATCATGATGAAACAAACCTGGTGGCAACACTGGTGATCACTTTTTGTTCTTTAATATTTGATCACAGTTAACTGCATTAGTGAGGTAGTGCAAGAAACAGGTGAAGGAAGGCCACATTCACTCATATCCATTCTCTAGTATCATGTGCAATGCATCGAAATCACATCCCATCACCTACAAACAAGCCCCACAGACCTTTCTCTGGTTTCCCTCAGCCATTTCACGTCCTGGTCCAGTCCACTAATAGCACATTAACTCTTTATATGACATCAGTCCAATTCACTCTGTCCTGTGCCATTCACCACCTGCATGTTCAGGCCCAGAGCACTTAAAATGTTTTTCACGCCATCTTCCATCTCCGATTTGGTCTCTTGTCCCCTACACATCTGACACATGTATCCTCTTTTTGTCAACCTCTCCTTACTCATTCCCTCCATATGTCCAAACCATTGCAGCACACCTCTTCAATCCTCTCAACCACACTCTTTTTATTACTAAACCTTTCTCTTACCCTTTTCTTACTTAGTTAAACTACCTCACACCACATACTGTCCTCAAACATTTCATTTCCAACTCATCCACCCTCCTCTGCACATCCTTATCTATAGCCCATGCCTTATATTCATACACTGCTGGGACTACTATATTTATTTATTCATTTTACTTAATCGCTGTCTCCTGTGTCAGCGAGGTAGCGCAAGGAAGCAGATGAGGAATGGCCCAACCCCCCACATACACATGTATATACATAAATGCCCATACACACACATATACATACATATACATTTCAATGTACACATACATATACACACACAGATATATATACATATATACACAATCATACTTGTTGCCTTCATCCATTCCCATCACCACCTCTTCACATATGAAATAGCATCCCCCCTCCAGCAAGGTAGCACCAGGAAAAGACAAAAAGGCCACATTCGTTCACACTCAGTCTCTAGCTGTCAAGTGTAATGCACCAAAACTACAGCTCCCTTTCCACAGGTATATGTATTGGTATATGTATACCAATAATTGGTATACATGGAGTGTTCAGTGTTGTAAATGGAAATGGTGAAGAGCTTGTAGATTTATGTGCTGAAAAAGGACTGGTGATTGGGAATACCTGGTTTAAAAAGCGAGATATACATAAGTATACGTATGTAAGTAGGAGAGATGGCCAGAGAGTGTTATTGGATTATGTGTTAATTGATAGACGCGCGAAAGAGAGACTTTTGGATGTTAATGTGCTGAGAGGTGCAACTGGAGGGATGTCTGATCATTATCTTGTGGAGGCTAAGGTGAAGATTTGTGGGGGTTTTCAGAAAAGAAGAGAGAATGTTGGGGTGAAGAGAGTGGTGAGAGTAAGTGAGCTTGGGAAGGAGACTTGTGTGAGGAAGTACCAGGAGAGACTGAGTACAGAATGCAAAAAGGTGAGAACAAAGGAGGTAAGGGGAGTCGGGGAGGAATGGGATGTATTTAGGGAAGCAGTGATGGCTTGCGCAAAAGATGCTTGTGGCATGAGAAGAGTGGGAGGTGGGTTGATTAGAAAAGATAGTGAGTGGTGGGATGAAGAAGTAAGTTTATTAGTGAAAGAGAAGAGAGAGGCATTTGGACGATTTTTGCAGGGAAAAAATGCAAATGAGTGGGAGAGGTACAAAAGAAAGAGGCAGGAGGTCAAGAGAAAGGTGCAAGAGGTGAAAAAGAGGGCAAATGAGAGTTGGGGTGAGAGAGTATCATTAAATTTCAGGGAGAATAAAAAGATGTTTTGGAAGGAGGTAAATAAAGTGCATAAGACAAGAGAGCAAATGGGAACTTCAGTGAAGAGGGCTAATGGGGAGGTGATAACAAGTAGTGGTGATGTGAGAAGGAGATGGAGTGAATATTTTGAAGGTTTGTAGAATGTGTTTGATGACAGAGTGGCAGATATAGGGTGTTTTGGTCGAGGTGGTGTGCAAAGTGAGAGGGTTAGGGAAAATGATTTGGTAAATAGAGAAGAGGTAGTAAAAGCTTAACGGAAGATGAAAGCTGGCAAGGCAGCAGGTTTGGATGGTATTGCAGTGGAATTTATTAACAAAGGGGTGACTGTATTGTTGAATGGTTGGTAAGGTTATTTAATGTATGTATGATTCATGGTGAGGTGCCTGAGGAGTGGCGGAATGCTTGCATAGTGCCATTGTACAAAGGCAAAGGGGATAAGAGTGAGTGCTCAAATTACAGAGGTATAAGTTTGTTGAGTATTCCTGGTAAATTATATGGGAGGGTATTGATTGAGAGGGTGAAGGCATGTACAGAGCATCAGATTGGGGAAGAGCAGTGTGGTTTCAGAAGTGGTAGAGGATGTGAGGATCAGGTGTTTGCTTTGAAGAATGTATGTGAGAAATACTTAGAAAAACAAATGGATTTGTATGTAGCATTTATGGATCTGGAGAAGGCATATGATAGAGTTGATAGAGATGCTTTGTGGAAGGTTTTAAGAATATATGGTGTGGGAGAAAAGTTGTTAGAAGCAGTGAAAAGTTCTTATCGAGGATGTAAGGCATGTGTACGTGTAGGAAGAGAGGAAAGTGATTGGTTCTCAGTGAATGTAGGTGTGCGGCAGAGGTGTGTGATGTCTCCATGGTTGTTTAATTTGTTTATGGATGGGGTTGTTAGGGAGGTGAATGCAAGAGTTTTGGAAAGAGGGGCAAGTATGCAGTCTGTTGTGGGTGAGAGCTTGGGAAGTGAGTCAGTTGTTGTTCGCTGATGATACAGCGCTGGTGGCTGATTCATGTGAGAAACTGCAAAAGCTGAAGTTGTTAGAAGCAGTGAAAAGTTCTTATCGAGGATGTAAGGCATGTGTACGTGTAGGAAGAAAGGAAAGTGATTGGTTCTCAGTGAATGTAGGTGTGCGGCAGAGGTGTGTGATGTCTCCATGGTTGTTTAATTTGTTTATGGATGGGGTTGTTAGGGAGGTGAATGCAAGAGTTTTGGAAAGAGGGGCAAGTATGCAGTCTGTTGTGGGTGAGAGCTTGGGAAGTGAGTCAGTTGTTGTTCGCTGATGATACAGCCCTGGTGGCTGATTCATGTGAGAAACTGCAGAAGCTGGTGACTGAGTTTGGTAAAGTGTGTGAAAGAAGAAAGTTAAGAGTAAATGTGAATAAGAGCAAGGTTATTAGGTACAGTAGGGTTGAGGGTCAAGTCAATTGGGAGGTAAGTTTGAATGGAGAAAAACTGGAGGAAGTAAAGTGTTTTAGATATCTGGGAGTGGATCTGGCAGCGGATGGAACCATGGAAGCGGAAGTGAATCATAGGGTGGGGGAGGGGGCGAAAATTCTGGGAGCATTGAAGAATGTTTGGAAGTCGAGAACATTATCTCGGAAAGCAAAAATGGGTATGTTTGAAGGAATAGTGGTTCCAACAATGTTGTATGGTTGCGAGGCGTGGACTATGGATAGAGTTGTGCGCAGGAGGGTGGATGTGCTGGAAATGAGATGTTTGAGGACAATATGTGGTGTGAGGTGGTTTGATCGAGTAAGTAATGTAAGGGTAAGAGAGATGTGTGGAAATAAAAAGAGTGTGGTTGAGAGAGCAGGAGAGGGTGTTTTGAAATGGTTTGTTCACATGGAGAGAATGAGTGAGGAAAGATTGACAAAGAGGATATATGTGTCAGAGGTGGAGGGAACGAGGAGAAGTGGGAGACCAAATTGGAGGTGGAAAGATGGAGTGAAAAAGATTTTGAGTGATCGGGGCCTGAACATGCAGGAGGGGGAAAGGCATGCAAGGAATAGAGTGAATTGGAACGATGTGGTGTACCAGGGTCGACGTGCTGTCAATGGCTTGAACCAGGGCATGTGAAGCGTCTGGGGTAAACCATGGAAAGTTGTGTGGGGCCTGGATGTGGAAAGGGAGCTGTGGTTTTCAGCGCATTATTACATGACAGCTAGAGACTGAGTGTGAACGAATGGGGCCTTTGGTGTCTTTTCCTAGTGCTACCTCGCACACATGAGGGGGAGGGGGTTGTTATTCCATGTGTGGCGGGGTGGCAATGGGAACGAATAAAGGCAGACAGTATGAATTATGTACATGTGTATATATGTATATGTCTGTGTGTGTATATATATGTGTACAGTGAGATGTATAGGTATGTATATTTGCGTGTGTGGACGTGTATGTATATACATGTGTATGGGGGCGGGTTGGGCCATTCTTTCGTCTTTTTCCTTGCGCTACCTCGCTAACACGGGAGACAGCGACAAAGCAAAATAAATAAATAAAAATCAAGCAGTACACATAAAAAGGGTTTTCTTCAGTTAATTACACTGTATAATAAATAAATAGTACCTAATCCAGCAAATTGTTACCTTTTACCTTGCGGAAATATCAATTATAAAATATCTTAGCATGTTAAAACCATAAACATTGCTATACCATACACAAGTCATAGTTACAGCTTAGCAAGTATTCAGTACAATACACAGTATGGACATGCCCAGTATTTGGTTACATCTCACCTTCATAACACCCAGATGGTATAACTCTACAACAGTTCTACCTATACACAGGTAAAAATTACTACAATACTAAGTCGTATATGTGGCAAATTCTTTCTGTGGAAATACCTGGTATACACAGCCACATTCTACCGTGGTCAGGACAAGGTTATATTTTACCATGACATAGACTTGCACATAGTTATATTGCAATACACCCACTGTGTGGTTATGCCTTAAAAGTAATAGCTAATGCATTATTACTCTGAACACTGTGAAACATGTTCTATGTTTCCATATCAACAACGTGCCAGGTACTCTGATAACAAATCACTACAGTAACACAGTAAATAACTGTACAAGATCATCATGATATCAAATGCTGTTACATCTTACCAGAGGTTCTGCATCAGGAGCCTCATCCCAGGCACGGGTTTCAAATTCTTCCTCCATTCTTTGAACCTAAAAAGAAAAAAAAAACTCATGAAATTACACTTTCCACAACATGAAAATAAAGCCTGTGTTGGCTGCTGCATAAAGTCCAAATTATCACCAAATGATGAAAAGTGCTAATCACTTTTACCAAAACAAAAATCTATGTACTTCTCAAAAAAGTACCTTAATTGTGAGAAAATTGCATCTATCAGTAAATAAGATTTTGTTATAATAAACTAAAGAGAAATTTGCATCCATGGGTAAATAAGATTTTGACATAATAAACTCAGAATATGTGGGTTACAATATGTACATACACGATAGCTGTTTTAATTTTGTATGCATCTGCGGGTACTATCATTCAAGAAAAATTTATGTGACTGAGTATAGTAATTCCTCAACTTCTTGCATACTGTTGAAGCCCTCTATCAGAATAATTAAGAAAAAAACATGTTTGTTCAGCGTTCCCTAAACCAAGCCTGACAGCCTAGCATTATGCTTCTGCGCAAACCCGAGCAAATCACGTCTAGCTGAAGGTTCGGAGAATAACACATCCATGTGACACTTTCATGAAATGATATAAAGCTTTATTGTTTAAAACTTGATTTACACACCAAATAAAGCTCTCTAGAATTTAAACAAAGCATTGTGTGGATAAATGGTGTCACCCGCCAGCAAGACCTGTATAAAATTCAAGACAGATTTTGATGAAAGTGGTACCAATGGATTTTTGAAAATCCATATTGTTGATATTGAGTAATTCTGCCCATCTTTCCTCAACTTCATGGACCTAATCACATTGTGGGGACAACACTCTATATGAGGTCTATAGTTTAAGGAACACATTAGTACCATTGTCGTCAAAATTCATCCACTGTAATACGTGTTTCCATAAACTGATGAACTGCCTCCACATTTTTCTTGTTATCTACAACAGTGTAGTGTTTTATCTCAACACTAGACTGTGTACATAGATAATAATGATGCCAAGTTGAAGAGACAATAGAAAATGCTTATGGTACATAACTGACGTACGATAGCAGGACACAATTATAAACAACTACACTTTATATTAGAAATACTGACAAATATCAGATAAAAATGAGTTTCAAATCACCAAAACATTATATTAACCCAAATATTGTACAAATTCAACGAGTTAAGTTTATTTCTAAAGTTTACGAACGATGCGACACCCTTATTTGAGTGTTTCATAACTACCTTACTGGATAAAAACGTATCTACTTTTTAAATGGTACTAAGGTTACATTACTCACTTATGGTCGCTGCATACAGTAGATAATCTATTATCACTTCGTTATTATGGATGAAATATACAAGAAACGTGTTCCTCCATCACAACAAAACATTACGAGAGTCACGACGAACTTTTAATTACAGGTTGCGTTATATTTTATCTCATGGTTTTGTATCTATTTTCAGTATTAATTTCAAAACAATTTCATAAATGCTGGTTTATAATTTATTGAAGGAAATATTTTCTATTAGATAGCATATACTAAACCTTATTTGCATAATTCATTATATAAATTGTCCTAAAAATATTCTACGTAAGTTGTATATAAACACCACCTCTCAGGACGCTCTCTGATAAATCAGATTAAATTTAGAAATCTGATTTATCCTTCGGGCTGGTAACATGGCCCCTGTCACTAATTCAATTGTAATTACCTAGACATATTTAGGTTTTTTCATCAAAACTAGATATATTAATTCTGGTTTCGAAAGGGTTCTATAAAAGATTAATCTTCTGATAGAAATGAAATCGACCGTGATGGCATGGCTTGCAATGCTGATTGGCTAACTCCATTTTTCTTTTGACCAATTGGGAGCTTTGTTTATACAGGACGAAGGAGAACACGACTTATTTATTGCAACTATATCCAATGAAGGTGATAATCATGAGCAAATGTATATAAGATGACCTAGGCTGATGAACAAAGCAGGGATTTTCAAAGCTTATGTAATACATAAATCAGAATTTGGCTTATATGAACGGTATTTGTCAGTGAGGTGTTCATGATTACTCTCATCATCATAGTAAAAAAAAAGTGAGGAGACACCATCAGGTGGCGGGAAACCAAGTGATGTTCCTCTCGTGTCACCGGAGCGAGCAGTTACCCTTTGGTTTCCCAATAGGTGAGATCTCGTGTGTGATATTGTAATTACCACTCTCGTTATAGATGATTAATGAGTTTTCTTAGATTAATGAGATGTCTTTAGATAAGAGGACGGTGTATGTGATTGATGAGGAAAGAAAACAAATCTGTCCTACTTTGAACTGAGAAATACCTCGAAAATGATAGTTGGCTCGTTAGTGTACTGGGATGGTGTATGTGGGGCTCGGTCATGATGGAACTGGTATGTTGTCAAAGGCAGGACTGACATTTGGTCAGCATTACAATAACTCTTGTGTTCATGTGTTTACTAGTGTTATGGTGTTTCTTTAAGAGTTTTCTCGCGAGTTCAGTGAAAGATTCTTGGCTCATTCCGCACTGGTCATATACGAATGAAAATATTTATTTATGGATAAGATTTATTAGTGTCCAAGGAGAGTGTTGGCGCCACACGTATGAAAGTGGACTGCGAAAATAATGGAATGACGCATTTAATCCATTGTGGACACGTCAGTCTGTAAGATGCCTTATTGAATGTATAAGATCCCATTGTCAGTCTGTAAGATGCCTTATTGAATGTATAAGATCCCATTGTCAGTCTGTAAGATGCCTTATCGAATGTATAAGATCCCATTGTCAGTCTGTAAGATGCCTTATTGAATGTATAAGATCCCATTGTCAGTCTGTAAGATGCCTTATTCAATGTATAAGATCCCATTGTCAGTCTGTAAGATGCCTTATTGAATGTATAAGATCCCATTGTCAGTCTGTAAGATGCCTTATTCGAATGTATAAGATCCCATTGTCAGTCTGTAAGATGCCTTATTGAATGTATAAGATCCCATTGTCAGTCTGTAAGATGCCTTATTGAATGTATAAGATCCCATTGTCAGTCTGTAAGATGCCTTATCGAATGTATAAGATCCCATTGTCAGTCTGTAAGATGCCTTATTGAATGTATAAGATCCCATTGTCAGTCTGTAAGATGCCTTATTGAATGTATAAGATCCCATTGTCAGTCTGTAAGATGCCTTATTGAATGTATAAGATCCCATTGTCAGTCTGTAAGATGCCTTATTCAATGTATAAGATCCCATTGTCAGTCTGTAAGATGCCTTATTGAATGTATAAGATCCCATTGTCAGTCTGTAAGATGCCTTATTGAATGTATAAGATCCCATTGTCAGTCTGTAAGATGCCTTATTGAATGTATAAGATCCCATTGTCAGTCTGTAAGATGCCTTATTGAATGTATAAGATCCCATTGTCAGTCTGTAAGATGCCTTATTGAATGTATAAGATCCCATTGTCAGTCTGTAAGATGCCTTATTGAATGTATAAGATCCCATTGTCAGTCTGTAAGATGCCTTATTCAATGTATAAGATCCCATTGTCAGTCTGTAAGATGCCTTATTCAATGTATAAGATCCCATTGTCAGTCTGTAAGATGCCTTATTGAATGTATAAGATCCCATTGTCAGTCTGTAAGATGCCTTATTCAATGTATAAGATCCCATTGTCAGTCTGTAAGATGCCTTATTCAATGTATAAGATCCCATTGTCAGTCTGTAAGATGCCTTATTCAATGTATAAGATCCCATTGTCAGTCTGTAAGATGCCTTATTGAATGTATAAGATCCCATTGTCAGTCTGTAAGATGCCTTATTCAATGTATAAGATCCCATTGTCAGTCTGTAAGATGCCTTATTGAATGTATAAGATCCCATTGTCAGTCTGTAAGATGCCTTATTGAATGTATAAGATCCCATTGTCAGTCTGTAAGATGCCTTATTGAATGTATAAGATCCCATTGTCAGTCTGTAAGATGCCTTATTGAATGTATAAGATCCCATTGTCAGTCTGTAAGATGCCTTATTGAATGTATAAGATCCCATTGTCAGTCTGTAAGATGCCTTATTGAATGTATAAGATCCCATTGTCAGTCTGTAAGATGCCTTATTGAATGTATAAGATCCCATTGTCAGTCTGTAAGATGCCTTATTGAATGTATAAGATCCCATTGTCAGTCTGTAAGATGCCTTATTGAATGTATAAGATCCCATTGTCAGTCTGTAAGATGCCTTATTGAATGTATAAGATCCCATTGTCAGTCTGTAAGATGCCTTATTGAATGTATAAGATCCCATTGTCAGTCTGTAAGATGCCTTATTGAATGTATAAGATCCCATTGTCAGTCTGTAAGATGCCTTATTGAATGTATAAGATCCCATTGTCAGTCTGTAAGATGCCTTATTGAATGTATAAGATCCCATTGTCAGTCTGTAAGATGCCTTATTGAATGTATAAGATCCCATTGTCAGTCTGTAAGATGCCTTATTGAATGTATAAGATCCCATTGTCAGTCTGTAAGATGCCTTATTGAATGTATAAGATCCCATTGTCAGTCTGTAAGATGCCTTATTGAATGTATAAGATCCCATTGTCAGTCTGTAAGATGCCTTATTCAATGTATAAGATCCCATTGTCAGTCTGTAAGATGCCTTATTGAATGTATAAGATCCCATTGTCAGTCTGTAAGATGCCTTATTGAATGTATAAGATCCCATTGTCAGTCTGTAAGATGCCTTATTGAATGTATAAGATCCCATTGTCAGTCTGTAAGATGCCTTATTGAATGTATAAGATCCCATTGTCAGTCTGTAAGATGCCTTATTGAATGTATAAGATCCCATTGTCAGTCTGTAAGATGCCTTATTGAATGTATAAGATCCCATTGTCAGTCTGTAAGATGCCTTATTGAATGTATAAGATCCCATTGTCAGTCTGTAAGATGCCTTATTGAATGTATAAGATCCCATTGTCAGTCTGTAAGATGCCTTATTGAATGTATAAGATCCCATTGTCAGTCTGTAAGATGCCTTATTGAATGTATAAGATCCCATTGTCAGTCTGTAAGATGCCTTATTCAATGTATAAGATCCCATTGTCAGTCTGTAAGATGCCTTATTGAATGTATAAGATCCCATTGTCAGTCTGTAAGATGCCTTATTGAATGTATAAGATCCCATTGTCAGTCTGTAAGATGCCTTATTGAATGTATAAGATCCCATTGTCAGTCTGTAAGATGCCTTATTGAATGTATAAGATCCCATTGTCAGTCTGTAAGATGCCTTATTGAATGTATAAGATCCCATTGTCAGTCTGTAAGATGCCTTATTGAATGTATAAGATCCCATTGTCAGTCTGTAAGATGCCTTATTGAATGTATAAGATCCCATTGTCAGTCTGTAAGATGCCTTATTGAATGTATAAGATCCCATTGTCAGTCTGTAAGATGCCTTATTGAATGTATAAGATCCCATTGTCAGTCTGTAAGATGCCTTATTGAATGTATAAGATCCCATTGTCAGTCTGTAAGATGCCTTATTGAATGTATAAGATCCCATTGTCAGTCTGTAAGATGCCTTATTGAATGTATAAGATCCCATTGTCAGTCTGTAAGATGCCTTATTGAATGTATAAGATCCCATTGTCAGTCTGTAAGATGCCTTATTGAATGTATAAGATCCCATTGTCAGTCTGTAAGATGCCTTATTGAATGTATAAGATCCCATTGTCAGTCTGTAAGATGCCTTATTGAATGTATAAGATCCCATTGTCAGTCTGTAAGATGCCTTATTGAATGTATAAGATCCCATTGTCAGTCTGTAAGATGCCTTATTGAATGTATAAGATCCCATTGTCAGTCTGTAAGATGCCTTATTGAATGTATAAGATCCCATTGTCAGTCTGTAAGATGCCTTATTGAATGTATAAGATCCCATTGTCAGTCTGTAAGATGCCTTATTGAATGTATAAGATCCCATTGTCAGTCTGTAAGATGCCTTATTGAATGTATAAGATCCCATTGTCAGTCTGTAAGATGCCTTATTGAATGTATAAGATCCCATTGTCAGTCTGTAAGATGCCTTATTGAATGTATAAGATCCCATTGTCAGTCTGTAAGATGCCTTATTGAATGTATAAGATCCCATTGTCAGTCTGTAAGATGCCTTATTGAATGTATAAGATCCCATTGTCAGTCTGTAAGATGCCTTATTGAATGTATAAGATCCCATTGTCAGTCTGTAAGATGCCTTATTGAATGTATAAGATCCCATTGTCAGTCTGTAAGATGCCTTATTGAATGTATAAGATCCCATTGTCAGTCTGTAAGATGCCTTATTGAATGTATAAGATCCCATTGTCAGTCTGTAAGATGCCTTATTGAATGTATAAGATCCCATTGTCAGTCTGTAAGATGCCTTATTGAATGTATAAGATCCCATTGTCAGTCTGTAAGATGCCTTATTGAATGTATAAGATCCCATTGTCAGTCTGTAAGATGCCTTATTGAATGTATAAGATCCCATTGTCAGTCTGTAAGATGCCTTATTGAATGTATAAGATCCCATTGTCAGTCTGTAAGATGCCTTATTGAATGTATAAGATCCCATTGTCAGTCTGTAAGATGCCTTATTGAATGTATAAGATCCCATTGTCAGTCTGTAAGATGCCTTATTGAATGTATAAGATCCCATTGTCAGTCTGTAAGATGCCTTATTGAATGTATAAGATCCCATTGTCAGTCTGTAAGATGCCTTATTGAATGTATAAGATCCCATTGTCAGTCTGTAAGATGCCTTATTGAATGTATAAGATCCCATTGTCAGTCTGTAAGATGCCTTATTGAATGTATAAGATCCCATTGTCAGTCTGTAAGATGCCTTATTGAATGTATAAGATCCCATTGTCAGTCTGTAAGATGCCTTATTGAATGTATAAGATCCCATTGTCAGTCTGTAAGATGCCTTATTGAATGTATAAGATCCCATTGTCAGTCTGTAAGATGCCTTATTGAATGTATAAGATCCCATTGTCAGTCTGTAAGATGCCTTATTCAATGTATAAGATCCCATTGTCAGTCTGTAAGATGCCTTATTGAATGTATAAGATCCCATTGTCAGTCTGTAAGATGCCTTATTGAATGTATAAGATCCCATTGTCAGTCTGTAAGATGCCTTATTGAATGTATAAGATCCCATTGTCAGTCTGTAAGATGCCTTATTGAATGTATAAGATCCCATTGTCAGTCTGTAAGATGCCTTATTCAATGTATAAGATCCCATTGTCAGTCTGTAAGATGCCTTATTGAATGTATAAGATCCCATTGTCAGTCTGTAAGATGCCTTATTGAATGTATAAGATCCCATTGTCAGTCTGTAAGATGCCTTATTGAATGTATAAGATCCCATTGTCAGTCTGTAAGATGCCTTATTGAATGTATAAGATCCCATTGTCAGTCTGTAAGATGCCTTATTGAATGTATAAGATCCCATTGTCAGTCTGTAAGATGCCTTATTGAATGTATAAGATCCCATTGTCAGTCTGTAAGATGCCTTATTGAATGTATAAGATCCCATTGTCAGTCTGTAAGATGCCTTATTGAATGTATAAGATCCCATTGTCAGTCTGTAAGATGCCTTATTGAATGTATAAGATCCCATTGTCAGTCTGTAAGATGCCTTATTGAATGTATAAGATCCCATTGTCAGTCTGTAAGATGCCTTATTCAATGTATAAGATCCCATTGTCAGTCTGTAAGATGCCTTATTGAATGTATAAGATCCCATTGTCAGTCTGTAAGATGCCTTATTGAATGTATAAGATCCCATTGTCAGTCTGTAAGATGCCTTATTGAATGTATAAGATCCCATTGTCAGTCTGTAAGATGCCTTATTGAATGTATAAGATCCCATTGTCAGTCTGTAAGATGCCTTATTGAATGTATAAGATCCCATTGTCAGTCTGTAAGATGCCTTATTGAATGTATAAGATCCCATTGTCAGTCTGTAAGATGCCTTATTGAATGTATAAGATCCCATTGTCAGTCTGTAAGATGCCTTATTGAATGTATAAGATCCCATTGTCAGTCTGTAAGATGCCTTATTGAATGTATAAGATCCCATTGTCAGTCTGTAAGATGCCTTATTCAATGTATAAGATCCCATTGTCAGTCTGTAAGATGCCTTATTCAATGTATAAGATCCCATTGTCAGTCTGTAAGATGCCTTATTGAATGTATAAGATCCCATTGTCAGTCTGTAAGATGCCTTATTGAATGTATAAGATCCCATTGTCAGTCTGTAAGATGCCTTATTGAATGTATAAGATCCCATTGTCAGTCTGTAAGATGCCTTATTGAATGTATAAGATCCCATTGTCAGTCTGTAAGATGCCTTATTGAATGTATAAGATCCCATTGTCAGTCTGTAAGATGCCTTATTGAATGTATAAGATCCCATTGTCAGTCTGTAAGATGCCTTATTGAATGTATAAGATCCCATTGTCAGTCTGTAAGATGCCTTATTGAATGTATAAGATCCCATTGTCAGTCTGTAAGATGCCTTATTGAATGTATAAGATCCCATTGTCAGTCTGTAAGATGCCTTATTGAATGTATAAGATCCCATTGTCAGTCTGTAAGATGCCTTATTGAATGTATAAGATCCCATTGTCAGTCTGTAAGATGCCTTATTGAATGTATAAGATCCCATTGTCAGTCTGTAAGATGCCTTATTGAATGTATAAGATCCCATTGTCAGTCTGTAAGATGCCTTATTGAATGTATAAGATCCCATTGTCAGTCTGTAAGATGCCTTATTGAATGTATAAGATCCCATTGTCAGTCTGTAAGATGCCTTATTGAATGTATAAGATCCCATTGTCAGTCTGTAAGATGCCTTATTGAATGTATAAGATCCCATTGTCAGTCTGTAAGATGCCTTATTGAATGTATAAGATCCCATTGTCAGTCTGTAAGATGCCTTATTGAATGTATAAGATCCCATTGTCAGTCTGTAAGATGCCTTATTGAATGTATAAGATCCCATTGTCAGTCTGTAAGATGCCTTATTGAATGTATAAGATCCCATTGTCAGTCTGTAAGATGCCTTATTGAATGTATAAGATCCCATTGTCAGTCTGTAAGATGCCTTATTGAATGTATAAGATCCCATTGTCAGTCTGTAAGATGCCTTATTGAATGTATAAGATCCCATTGTCAGTCTGTAAGATGCCTTATTGAATGTATAAGATCCCATTGTCAGTCTGTAAGATGCCTTATTGAATGTATAAGATCCCATTGTCAGTCTGTAAGATGCCTTATTGAATGTATAAGATCCCATTGTCAGTCTGTAAGATGCCTTATTGAATGTATAAGATCCCATTGTCAGTCTGTAAGATGCCTTATTGAATGTATAAGATCCCATTGTCAGTCTGTAAGATGCCTTATTGAATGTATAAGATCCCATTGTCAGTCTGTAAGATGCCTTATTGAATGTATAAGATCCCATTGTCAGTCTGTAAGATGCCTTATTGAATGTATAAGATCCCATTGTCAGTCTGTAAGATGCCTTATTCAATGTATAAGATCCCATTGTCAGTCTGTAAGATGCCTTATTGAATGTATAAGATCCCATTGTCAGTCTGTAAGATGCCTTATTGAATGTATAAGATCCCATTGTCAGTCTGTAAGATGCCTTATTCAATGTATAAGATCCCATTGTCAGTCTGTAAGATGCCTTATTGAATGTATAAGATCCCATTGTCAGTCTGTAAGATGCCTTATTGAATGTATAAGATCCCATTGTCAGTCTGTAAGATGCCTTATTGAATGTATAAGATCCCATTGTCAGTCTGTAAGATGCCTTATTGAATGTATAAGATCCCATTGTCAGTCTGTAAGATGCCTTATTGAATGTATAAGATCCCATTGTCAGTCTGTAAGATGCCTTATTGAATGTATAAGATCCCATTGTCAGTCTGTAAGATGCCTTATTGAATGTATAAGATCCCATTGTCAGTCTGTAAGATGCCTTATTGAATGTATAAGATCCCATTGTCAGTCTGTAAGATGCCTTATTGAATGTATAAGATCCCATTGTCAGTCTGTAAGATGCCTTATTGAATGTATAAGATCCCATTGTCAGTCTGTAAGATGCCTTATTGAATGTATAAGATCCCATTGTCAGTCTGTAAGATGCCTTATTGAATGTATAAGATCCCATTGTCAGTCTGTAAGATGCCTTATTGAATGTATAAGATCCCATTGTCAGTCTGTAAGATGCCTTATTGAATGTATAAGATCCCATTGTCAGTCTGTAAGATGCCTTATTGAATGTATAAGATCCCATTGTCAGTCTGTAAGATGCCTTATTGAATGTATAAGATCCCATTGTCAGTCTGTAAGATGCCTTATTGAATGTATAAGATCCCATTGTCAGTCTGTAAGATGCCTTATTGAATGTATAAGATCCCATTGTCAGTCTGTAAGATGCCTTATTCAATGTATAAGATCCCATTGTCAGTCTGTAAGATGCCTTATTGAATGTATAAGATCCCATTGTCAGTCTGTAAGATGCCTTATTCAATGTATAAGATCCCATTGTCAGTCTGTAAGATGCCTTATTCAATGTATAAGATCCCATTGTCAGTCTGTAAGATGCCTTATTGAATGTATAAGATCCCATTGTCAGTCTGTAAGATGCCTTATTGAATGTATAAGATCCCATTGTCAGTCTGTAAGATGCCTTATTCAATGTATAAGATCCCATTGTCAGTCTGTAAGATGCCTTATTCGAATGTATAAGATCCCATTGTCAGTCTGTAAGATGCCTTATTGAATGTATAAGATCCCATTGTCAGTCTGTAAGATGCCTTATTGAATGTATAAGATCCCATTGTCAGTCTGTAAGATGCCTTATTGAATGTATAAGATCCCATTGTCAGTCTGTAAGATGCCTTATTGAATGTATAAGATCCCATTGTCAGTCTGTAAGATGCCTTATTCAATGTATAAGATCCCATTGTCAGTCTGTAAGATGCCTTATTCAATGTATAAGATCCCATTGTCAGTCTGTAAGATGCCTTATTGAATGTATAAGATCCCATTGTCAGTCTGTAAGATGCCTTATTGAATGTATAAGATCCCATTGTCAGTCTGTAAGATGCCTTATTGAATGTATAAGATCCCATTGTCAGTCTGTAAGATGCCTTATTGAATGTATAAGATCCCATTGTCAGTCTGTAAGATGCCTTATTGAATGTATAAGATCCCATTGTCAGTCTGTAAGATGCCTTATTGAATGTATAAGATCCCATTGTCAGTCTGTAAGATGCCTTATTGAATGTATAAGATCCCATTGTCAGTCTGTAAGATGCCTTATTGAATGTATAAGATCCCATTGTCAGTCTGTAAGATGCCTTATTGAATGTATAAGATCCCATTGTCAGTCTGTAAGATGCCTTATTGAATGTATAAGATCCCATTGTCAGTCTGTAAGATGCCTTATTGAATGTATAAGATCCCATTGTCAGTCTGTAAGATGCCTTATTGAATGTATAAGATCCCATTGTCAGTCTGTAAGATGCCTTATTGAATGTATAAGATCCCATTGTCAGTCTGTAAGATGCCTTATTGAATGTATAAGATCCCATTGTCAGTCTGTAAGATGCCTTATTGAATGTATAAGATCCCATTGTCAGTCTGTAAGATGCCTTATTGAATGTATAAGATCCCATTGTCAGTCTGTAAGATGCCTTATTGAATGTATAAGATCCCATTGTCAGTCTGTAAGATGCCTTATTCAATGTATAAGATCCCATTGTCAGTCTGTAAGATGCCTTATTCAATGTATAAGATCCCATTGTCAGTCTGTAAGATGCCTTATTGAATGTATAAGATCCCATTGTCAGTCTGTAAGATGCCTTATTGAATGTATAAGATCCCATTGTCAGTCTGTAAGATGCCTTATTCAATGTATAAGATCCCATTGTCAGTCTGTAAGATGCCTTATTGCAATGTATAAGATCCCATTGTCAGTCTGTAAGATGCCTTATTGAATGTATAAGATCCCATTGTCAGTCTGTAAGATGCCTTATTGAATGTATAAGATCCCATTGTCAGTCTGTAAGATGCCTTATTGAATGTATAAGATCCCATTGTCAGTCTGTAAGATGCCTTATTGAATGTATAAGATCCCATTGTCAGTCTGTAAGATGCCTTATTGAATGTATAAGATCCCATTGTCAGTCTGTAAGATGCCTTATTGAATGTATAAGATCCCATTGTCAGTCTGTAAGATGCCTTATTGAATGTATAAGATCCCATTGTCAGTCTGTAAGATGCCTTATTGAATGTATAAGATCCCATTGTCAGTCTGTAAGATGCCTTATTGAATGTATAAGATCCCATTGTCAGTCTGTAAGATGCCTTATTGAATGTATAAGATCCCATTGTCAGTCTGTAAGATGCCTTATTGAATGTATAAGATCCCATTGTCAGTCTGTAAGATGCCTTATTGAATGTATAAGATCCCATTGTCAGTCTGTAAGATGCCTTATTGAATGTATAAGATCCCATTGTCAGTCTGTAAGATGCCTTATTGAATGTATAAGATCCCATTGTCAGTCTGTAAGATGCCTTATTGAATGTATAAGATCCCATTGTCAGTCTGTAAGATGCCTTATTGAATGTATAAGATCCCATTGTCAGTCTGTAAGATGCCTTATTGAATGTATAAGATCCCATTGTCAGTCTGTAAGATGCCTTATTGAATGTATAAGATCCCATTGTCAGTCTGTAAGATGCCTTATTGAATGTATAAGATCCCATTGTCAGTCTGTAAGATGCCTTATTGAATGTATAAGATCCCATTGTCAGTCTGTAAGATGCCTTATTGAATGTATAAGATCCCATTGTCAGTCTGTAAGATGCCTTATTGAATGTATAAGATCCCATTGTCAGTCTGTAAGATGCCTTATTGAATGTATAAGATCCCATTGTCAGTCTGTAAGATGCCTTATTCAATGTATAAGATCCCATTGTCAGTCTGTAAGATGCCTTATTGAATGTATAAGATCCCATTGTCAGTCTGTAAGATGCCTTATTCAATGTATAAGATCCCATTGTCAGTCTGTAAGATGCCTTATTGAATGTATAAGATCCCATTGTCAGTCTGTAAGATGCCTTATTGAATGTATAAGATCCCATTGTCAGTCTGTAAGATGCCTTATTGAATGTATAAGATCCCATTGTCAGTCTGTAAGATGCCTTATTGAATGTATAAGATCCCATTGTCAGTCTGTAAGATGCCTTATTGAATGTATAAGATCCCATTGTCAGTCTGTAAGATGCCTTATTGAATGTATAAGATCCCATTGTCAGTCTGTAAGATGCCTTATTGAATGTATAAGATCCCATTGTCAGTCTGTAAGATGCCTTATTCAATGTATAAGATCCCATTGTCAGTCTGTAAGATGCCTTATTGAATGTATAAGATCCCATTGTCAGTCTGTAAGATGCCTTATTGAATGTATAAGATCCCATTGTCAGTCTGTAAGATGCCTTATTCAATGTATAAGATCCCATTGTCAGTCTGTAAGATGCCTTATTGAATGTATAAGATCCCATTGTCAGTCTGTAAGATGCCTTATTGAATGTATAAGATCCCATTGTCAGTCTGTAAGATGCCTTATTGAATGTATAAGATCCCATTGTCAGTCTGTAAGATGCCTTATTCAATGTATAAGATCCCATTGTCAGTCTGTAAGATGCCTTATTGAATGTATAAGATCCCATTGTCAGTCTGTAAGATGCCTTATTGAATGTATAAGATCCCATTGTCAGTCTGTAAGATGCCTTATTCAATGTATAAGATCCCATTGTCAGTCTGTAAGATGCCTTATTCAATGTATAAGATCCCATTGTCAGTCTGTAAGATGCCTTATTCAATGTATAAGATCCCATTGTCAGTCTGTAAGATGCCTTATTGAATGTATAAGATCCCATTGTCAGTCTGTAAGATGCCTTATTGAATGTATAAGATCCCATTGTCAGTCTGTAAGATGCCTTATTGAATGTATAAGATCCCATTGTCAGTCTGTAAGATGCCTTATTGAATGTATAAGATCCCATTGTCAGTCTGTAAGATGCCTTATTGAATGTATAAGATCCCATTGTCAGTCTGTAAGATGCCTTATTGAATGTATAAGATCCCATTGTCAGTCTGTAAGATGCCTTATTGAATGTATAAGATCCCATTGTCAGTCTGTAAGATGCCTTATTGAATGTATAAGATCCCATTGTCAGTCTGTAAGATGCCTTATTCAATGTATAAGATCCCATTGTCAGTCTGTAAGATGCCTTATTGAATGTATAAGATCCCATTGTCAGTCTGTAAGATGCCTTATTGAATGTATAAGATCCCATTGTCAGTCTGTAAGATGCCTTATTGAATGTATAAGATCCCATTGTCAGTCTGTAAGATGCCTTATTCAATGTATAAGATCCCATTGTCAGTCTGTAAGATGCCTTATTCAATGTATAAGATCCCATTGTCAGTCTGTAAGATGCCTTATTCAATGTATAAGATCCCATTGTCAGTCTGTAAGATGCCTTATTCAATGTATAAGATCCCATTGTCAGTCTGTAAGATGCCTTATTCAATGTATAAGATCCCATTGTCAGTCTGTAAGATGCCTTATTGAATGTATAAGATCCCATTGTCAGTCTGTAAGATGCCTTATTGAATGTATAAGATCCCATTGTCAGTCTGTAAGATGCCTTATTCAATGTATAAGATCCCATTGTCAGTCTGTAAGATGCCTTATTGAATGTATAAGATCCCATTGTCAGTCTGTAAGATGCCTTATTGAATGTATAAGATCCCATTGTCAGTCTGTAAGATGCCTTATTGAATGTATAAGATCCCATTGTCAGTCTGTAAGATGCCTTATTCAATGTATAAGATCCCATTGTCAGTCTGTAAGATGCCTTATTGAATGTATAAGATCCCATTGTCAGTCTGTAAGATGCCTTATTGAATGTATAAGATCCCATTGTCAGTCTGTAAGATGCCTTATTCAATGTATAAGATCCCATTGTCAGTCTGTAAGATGCCTTATTGAATGTATAAGATCCCATTGTCAGTCTGTAAGATGCCTTATTGAATGTATAAGATCCCATTGTCAGTCTGTAAGATGCCTTATTCAATGTATAAGATCCCATTGTCAGTCTGTAAGATGCCTTATTGAATGTATAAGATCCCATTGTCAGTCTGTAAGATGCCTTATTCAATGTATAAGATCCCATTGTCAGTCTGTAAGATGCCTTATTGAATGTATAAGATCCCATTGTCAGTCTGTAAGATGCCTTATTGAATGTATAAGATCCCATTGTCAGTCTGTAAGATGCCTTATTCAATGTATAAGATCCCATTGTCAGTCTGTAAGATGCCTTATTCAATGTATAAGATCCCATTGTCAGTCTGTAAGATGCCTTATTGAATGTATAAGATCCCATTGTCAGTCTGTAAGATGCCTTATTGAATGTATAAGATCCCATTGTCAGTCTGTAAGATGCCTTATTCAATGTATAAGATCCCATTGTCAGTCTGTAAGATGCCTTATTGAATGTATAAGATCCCATTGTCAGTCTGTAAGATGCCTTATTGAATGTATAAGATCCCATTGTCAGTCTGTAAGATGCCTTATTGAATGTATAAGATCCCATTGTCAGTCTGTAAGATGCCTTATTCAATGTATAAGATCCCATTGTCAGTCTGTAAGATGCCTTATTCAATGTATAAGATCCCATTGTCAGTCTGTAAGATGCCTTATTGAATGTATAAGATCCCATTGTCAGTCTGTAAGATGCCTTATTCAATGTATAAGATCCCATTGTCAGTCTGTAAGATGCCTTATTCAATGTATAAGATCCCATTGTCAGTCTGTAAGATGCCTTATTCAATGTATAAGATCCCATTGTCAGTCTGTAAGATGCCTTATTGAATGTATAAGATCCCATTGTCAGTCTGTAAGATGCCTTATTGAATGTATAAGATCCCATTGTCAGTCTGTAAGATGCCTTATTGAATGTATAAGATCCCATTGTCAGTCTGTAAGATGCCTTATTGAATGTATAAGATCCCATTGTCAGTCTGTAAGATGCCTTATTGAATGTATAAGATCCCATTGTCAGTCTGTAAGATGCCTTATTGAATGTATAAGATCCCATTGTCAGTCTGTAAGATGCCTTATTGAATGTATAAGATCCCATTGTCAGTCTGTAAGATGCCTTATTGAATGTATAAGATCCCATTGTCAGTCTGTAAGATGCCTTATTGAATGTATAAGATCCCATTGTCAGTCTGTAAGATGCCTTATTGAATGTATAAGATCCCATTGTCAGTCTGTAAGATGCCTTATTGAATGTATAAGATCCCATTGTCAGTCTGTAAGATGCCTTATTGAATGTATAAGATCCCATTGTCAGTCTGTAAGATGCCTTATTCAATGTATAAGATCCCATTGTCAGTCTGTAAGATGCCTTATTCAATGTATAAGATCCCATTGTCAGTCTGTAAGATGCCTTATTCAATGTATAAGATCCCATTGTCAGTCTGTAAGATGCCTTATTGAATGTATAAGATCCCATTGTCAGTCTGTAAGATGCCTTATTGAATGTATAAGATCCCATTGTCAGTCTGTAAGATGCCTTATTGAATGTATAAGATCCCATTGTCAGTCTGTAAGATGCCTTATTGAATGTATAAGATCCCATTGTCAGTCTGTAAGATGCCTTATTCAATGTATAAGATCCCATTGTCAGTCTGTAAGATGCCTTATTGAATGTATAAGATCCCATTGTCAGTCTGTAAGATGCCTTATTGAATGTATAAGATCCCATTGTCAGTCTGTAAGATGCCTTATTCAATGTATAAGATCCCATTGTCAGTCTGTAAGATGCCTTATTGAATGTATAAGATCCCATTGTCAGTCTGTAAGATGCCTTATTCAATGTATAAGATCCCATTGTCAGTCTGTAAGATGCCTTATTCAATGTATAAGATCCCATTGTCAGTCTGTAAGATGCCTTATTGAATGTATAAGATCCCATTGTCAGTCTGTAAGATGCCTTATTGAATGTATAAGATCCCATTGTCAGTCTGTAAGATGCCTTATTGAATGTATAAGATCCCATTGTCAGTCTGTAAGATGCCTTATTCAATGTATAAGATCCCATTGTCAGTCTGTAAGATGCCTTATTGAATGTATAAGATCCCATTGTCAGTCTGTAAGATGCCTTATTGAATGTATAAGATCCCATTGTCAGTCTGTAAGATGCCTTATTGAATGTATAAGATCCCATTGTCAGTCTGTAAGATGCCTTATTGAATGTATAAGATCCCATTGTCAGTCTGTAAGATGCCTTATTGAATGTATAAGATCCCATTGTCAGTCTGTAAGATGCCTTATTCAATGTATAAGATCCCATTGTCAGTCTGTAAGATGCCTTATTGAATGTATAAGATCCCATTGTCAGTCTGTAAGATGCCTTATTGAATGTATAAGATCCCATTGTCAGTCTGTAAGATGCCTTATTGAATGTATAAGATCCCATTGTCAGTCTGTAAGATGCCTTATTGAATGTATAAGATCCCATTGTCAGTCTGTAAGATGCCTTATTCAATGTATAAGATCCCATTGTCAGTCTGTAAGATGCCTTATTGAATGTATAAGATCCCATTGTCAGTCTGTAAGATGCCTTATTGAATGTATAAGATCCCATTGTCAGTCTGTAAGATGCCTTATTGAATGTATAAGATCCCATTGTCAGTCTGTAAGATGCCTTATTGAATGTATAAGATCCCATTGTCAGTCTGTAAGATGCCTTATTGAATGTATAAGATCCCATTGTCAGTCTGTAAGATGCCTTATTGAATGTATAAGATCCCATTGTCAGTCTGTAAGATGCCTTATTGAATGTATAAGATCCCATTGTCAGTCTGTAAGATGCCTTATTGAATGTATAAGATCCCATTGTCAGTCTGTAAGATGCCTTATTGAATGTATAAGATCCCATTGTCAGTCTGTAAGATGCCTTATTGAATGTATAAGATCCCATTGTCAGTCTGTAAGATGCCTTATTGAATGTATAAGATCCCATTGTCAGTCTGTAAGATGCCTTATTGAATGTATAAGATCCCATTGTCAGTCTGTAAGATGCCTTATTGAATGTATAAGATCCCATTGTCAGTCTGTAAGATGCCTTATTGAATGTATAAGATCCCATTGTCAGTCTGTAAGATGCCTTATTGAATGTATAAGATCCCATTGTCAGTCTGTAAGATGCCTTATTGAATGTATAAGATCCCATTGTCAGTCTGTAAGATGCCTTATTGAATGTATAAGATCCCATTGTCAGTCTGTAAGATGCCTTATTGAATGTATAAGATCCCATTGTCAGTCTGTAAGATGCCTTATTGAATGTATAAGATCCCATTGTCAGTCTGTAAGATGCCTTATTGAATGTATAAGATCCCATTGTCAGTCTGTAAGATGCCTTATTGAATGTATAAGATCCCATTGTCAGTCTGTAAGATGCCTTATTGAATGTATAAGATCCCATTGTCAGTCTGTAAGATGCCTTATTGAATGTATAAGATCCCATTGTCAGTCTGTAAGATGCCTTATTGAATGTATAAGATCCCATTGTCAGTCTGTAAGATGCCTTATTGAATGTATAAGATCCCATTGTCAGTCTGTAAGATGCCTTATTGAATGTATAAGATCCCATTGTCAGTCTGTAAGATGCCTTATTGAATGTATAAGATCCCATTGTCAGTCTGTAAGATGCCTTATTGAATGTATAAGATCCCATTGTCAGTCTGTAAGATGCCTTATTGAATGTATAAGATCCCATTGTCAGTCTGTAAGATGCCTTATTGAATGTATAAGATCCCATTGTCAGTCTGTAAGATGCCTTATTGAATGTATAAGATCGCATTGTCAGTCTGTAAGATGCCTTACTGAATGTATAAGATCCCATTGTCAGTCTGTAAGATGCCTTGTTGAATGTATAAGATCCCATTGTCAGTCTGTAAGATGCCTTATTGAATGTATAAGATCCCATTGTCAGTCTGTAAGATGCCTTATTGAATGTATAAGATCCTATTGTCAGGCTGTAAGATGCCTTATTCAATGTATCTCTTGCTTTTTGGCATCCCCAAATTAGCATTAACGCAAGCTTTCCAAATGTTTCTTTCCCTTTTGATGCCTCTATGCCCCTGTAATTGCCTTTAGGGGCGCCAAAGGGGATTTAAACTAAAACTTTAATTTTTCTTTATTTTTGGACACCACCATCCAACTGTATTGGACTTTGGCACCCCCAAAGAGTCTTGTAAGTAAACTTTTAATTTGTCTCTTTCCCTTCAGATGCCAGTATTCCCCTGTAAAGGCCTTTGAAGACGCCAAAGGGGATTTAGATTAATCCCTCAATTTTCCTCTAAATTTTTGGACGCCTCCACGCAATTCCCTTGCCCTTTGGCATCCCCAAAGTGGCATTAAGGTAAGATTTCCATATGTTTCTTTCCCTTTTGATGCCTCTACGCCCCTGTAATTGCCTTTGGCGGCTCCAAAGGGGATTTAAAGTAAACCATTAATTTGTCTTTTTATTTTTGGATGCCACCATGCAACTGTATTGGACCTTGGCACCCCTAAACGGTCTTTTAAGTAAACTTTTAAGTTGTCTCTTTCCCTTCAGATGCCAGTATTCCCCTGTAAAGGCCTTTGAAGACGCCAAAGGGGATTTAGATTAATCCTTCAATTTTCCTCTAAATTTCTGGATGCCTCACCGCAATTCTTTTGCTCTTTGGCATCCCCAAAGTGGCATTATAGTAAGCTTTCCAAATGTTTCTTTCCCTTTTGATGCCTCTATGCCCCTCTAATTACCTTTGGCGGCGCCAAAGGGGATTTAAACTAAACCTTTGATTTGTCTTTTTATTTTTGGATGCCACCATGCAACTGTATTGGACTTTGGCACCCCTAAACGGTCTTTTAAGTAAACTTTTAAATTGTGTCTTTCCCTTCAGATGCCAGTATTCCCCTGTAAAGGCCTTTGAAGACGCCAAAGGGGATTTAGATTAATCCTTCAATTTTCCTCTAAGTTTTTGGATGCCTCCACGCAATTCTCTTACAATTTGGCATCCCCAAAGTGGCATTAAAGTAAGCTTTCTAAATGTTTCTTTCCCTTTTGATGCCTCTATGCCCCTGTAATTGCCTTTGGCGGCGCCAAAGGGGATTTAAAGTAAACCGTTAATATGTCTTTTTACTTTTGAAGACATCATGCAAGTGTATTGGACTTTGGCACCCCTAAACGGTCTTTTAAGTAAACTTTTAAATTGTCTCTTTCCCTTCAGATGCCAGTGTTCCCCTGTAAAGGCCTTTGAAGACGCCAAAGGGGATTTAGATTAATCCTTCAATTTTCCTCTAAAATTTTGGATGCCTCCACGCAATTCTCTTGCCCTTTGGCATCCCCAAAGTGGCATTAAAGTAAGCTTTCCAAATGTTTCTTTCCCTTTTGATGCCTCTATGCCCCTGTAATTGCCTTTGGCGGCGCCAAAGGGGATTTAAAGTAAACCGTTAATTTGTCTTTTTATTTTTGGATGCCTCCATGCAACTGTGTTGGACCTTGGCACCCCTAAACGTCTTTTAAGTAAACTTTTAAATTGTCTCTTTCCCTTCAGATGCCAGTATTCCGCTGTAAAGGCCTTTGAAGACGCCAAAGGGGATTTAGATTAATCCTTCAATTTTCCTCTAAATTTCTGGATGCCTCACCGCAATTCTCTTGCTCTTTGGCATCCCCAAAGTGGCATTAAAGTAAGCTTTCCAAATGTTTCTTTCCCTTTTGATGCCTCTATGCCCCTCTAATTACCTTTGGCGGCGCCAAAGGGGATTTAAACTAAACCTTTGATTTGTCTTTTTATTTCTGGATGCCACCATGCAACTGTATTGGACTTTGGCACCCCTAAACGGTCTTTTAAGTAAACTTTTAATTGTCTCTTTCCCTTCAGATGCCAGTATTCCCCTGTAAAGGCCTTTGAAGACGCCAAAGGGGATTTAGATTAATCCTTCAATTTTCCTCTAAATTTTTGGATGCCTTCACGCAATTCTCTTGCCCTTTGGCATCCCCAAAGTGGCATTAAAGTAAGCTTTCCAAATGTTTCTTTCCCTTTTGATGCCTCTATGCCCCTGTAATTGCCTTTGGCGGCTCCAAAGGGGATTTAAAGTAAACCGTTAATTTGTCTTTTTATTTTTGGATGACATCATGCAACTGTATTGGACTTTGGCACCTCTAAACGGTCTTTTAAGTAAACTTTTGATTTGTCTCTTTCCCTTCAGATGCCAGTATTCCCCTGTAAAGGCCTTTGAAGACGCCAAAGGGGATTTAGATTAATCCTTCAATTTTCCTCTAAATTTTTGGATGCCTCACCGCAATTCTCTTGCCCTTTGGCATCCCCAAAGTGGCATTAAAGTAAGCTTTCCAAATGTTTCTTTCCCTTTTGATGCCTCTATGCCCCTGTAATTGCCTTTGGCGGCTCCAAAGGGGATTTAAAGTAAACCGTTAATTTCTCTTTTTATTTTTGGATGACATCATGCAACTGTATTGGACTTTGGCACCCCTAAACGGTCTTTTAAGTAAACTTTTAAATTGTCTCTTTCCCTTCAGATGCCAGTATTCCCCTGTAAAGGCCTTTGAAGACGCCAAAGGGGATTTAGATTAATCCTTCAATTTTCCTCTAAATTTTAGGATGCCTCACCGCAATTCTCTTGCCCTTTGGCATCCCCAAAGTGGCATTAGAGTAAGCTTTCCAAATGTTTCTTTCCCTTTTGATGCCTCTATGCCCCTGTAATTGCCTTTGGCGGCTTCAAAGGGGATTTAAAGTAAACCGTTAATTTCTCTTTTTATTTTTGGATGACATCATGCAACTGTATTGGACTTTGGCACCCCTAAACCGTCTTTTAAGTAAACTTTTGATTTGTCTCTTTCCCTTCAGATGCCAGTATTCCCCTGTAAAGGCCTTTGAAGACGCCAAAGGGGATTTAGATTAATCCTTCAATTTTCCTCTAAATTTTGGATGCCTCCACGCAATTCTCTTGCCCTTTGGCATCCCCAAAGTGGCATTAAAGTAAGCTTTCCAAATGTTTCTTTCCCTTTTGATGCCTCTATGCCCCTGTAATTGCCTTTGGCGGCTCCAAAGGGGATTTAAAGTAAACCGTTAATTTCTCTTTTTATTTTTGGATGACATCATGCAACTGTATTGGACTTTGGCACCCCTAAACGGTCTTTTAAGTAAACTTTTAATTTGTCTCTTTCCCTTCAGATGCCAGTATTCCCCTGTAAAGGCCTTTGAAGACGCCAAAGGGGATTTAGATTAATCCTTCAATTTTCCTCTAAATTTTTGGATGCCTCACCGCAATTCTCTTGCCCTTTGGCATCCCCAAAGTGGCATTAAAGTAAGCTTTCCAAATGTTTCTTTCCCTTTTGATGCCTCTATGCCCCTGTAATTGCCTTTGGCGGCTCCAAAGGGGATTTAAAGTAAACCGTTAATTTGTCTTTTTATTTTTGGATGCCACCATGCAACTGTATTGGACTTTGGCACCCCTAAACGTCTTTTAAGTAAACTTTTGATTTGTCTCTTTCCCTTCAGATGCCAGTATTCCGCTGTAAAGGCCTTTGAAGACGCCAAAGGGGATTTAGATTAATCCTTCAATTTTCCTCTAAATTTTTGGATGCCTCACCGCAATTCTCTTGCCCTTTGGCATCCCCAAAGTGGCATTAAAGTAAGCTTTCCAAATGTTTCTTTCCCTTTTGATGCCTCTATGCCCCTGTAATTGCCTTTGGCGGCTTCAAAGGGGATTTAAAGTAAACCGTTAATTTCTCTTTTTATTTTTGGATGACATCATGCAACTGTATTGGACTTTGGCACCCCTAAACCGTCTTTTAAGTAAACTTTTGATTTGTCTCTTTCCCTTCAGATGCCAGTATTCCCCTGTAAAGGCCTTTGAAGACGCCAAAGGGGATTTAGATTAATCCTTCAATTTTCCTCTAAATTTTTGGATGCCTCACCGCAATTCTCTTGCCCTTTGGCATCCCCAAAGTGGCATTAAAGTAAGCTTTCCAAATGTTTCTTTCCCTTTTGATGCCTCTATGCCCCTGTAATTGCCTTTGGCGGCTCCAAAGGGGATTTAAAGTAAACCGTTAATTTGTCTTTTTATTTTTGGATGACATCATGCAACTGTATTGGACTTTGGCACCCCTAAACGGTCTTTTAAGTAAACTTTTGATTTGTCTCTTTCCCTTCAGATGCCAGTATTCCCCTGTAAAGGCCTTTGAAGACGCCAAAGGGGATTTAGATTAATCCTTCAATTTTCCTCTAAATTTTGGATGCCTCACCGCAATTCTCTTGCCCTTTGGCATCCCCAAAGTGGCATTAAAGTAAGCTTTCCAAATGTTTCTTTCCCTTTTGATGCCTCTATGCCCCTGTAATTGCCTTTGGCGGCTCCAAAGGGGATTTAAAGTAAACCGTTAATTTGTCTTTTTATTTTTGATGACATCATGCAACTGTATTGGACTTTGGCACCTCTAAACGGTCTTTTAAGTAAACTTTTGATTTGTCTCTTTCCCTTCAGATGCCAGTATTCCCCTGTAAAGGCCTTTGAAGACGCCAAAGGGGATTTAGATTAATCCTTCAATTTTCCTCTAAATTTTTGGATGCCTCACCGCAATTCTCTTGCCCTTTGGCATCCCCAAAGTGGCATTAAAGTAAGCTTTCCAAATGTTTCTTTCCCTTTTGATGCCTCTATTCCCCTGCAATTACCTTTGGCGGCTCCAAAGGGGATCTAAAGTAAACCGTTAATTTCTCTTTTTATTTTTGGATGACATCATGCAACTGTATTGGACTTTGGCACCCCTAAACCGTCTTTTAAGTAAACTTTTGATTTGTCTCTTTCCCTTCAGATGCCAGTATTCCCCTGTAAAGGCCTTTGAAGACGCCAAAGGGGATTTAGATTAATCCTTCAATTTTCCTCTAAATTTTTGGATGCCTCCACGCAATTCTCTTGCCCTTTGGCATCCCCAAAGTGGCATTAAAGTAAGCTTTCCAAATGTTTCTTTCCCTTTTGATGCCTCTATGCCCCTGTAATTGCCTTTGGCGGCGCCAAAGGGGATTTAAAGTAAACCGTTAATTTGTCTTTTTATTTTTGGATGCCACCATGCAACTGTATTGGACCTTGGCACCCCTAAACGGTCTTTTAAGTAAACTTTTAAATTGTCTCTTTCCCTTCAGATGCCAGTATTCCGCTGTAAAGGCCTTTGAAGACGCCAAAGGGGATTTAGATTAATCCTTCAATTTTCCTCTAAATTTTTGGATGCCTCACCGCAATTCTCTTGCCCTTTGGCATCCCCAAAGTGGCATTAAAGTAAGCTTTCCAAATGTTTCTTTCCCTTTTGATGCCTCTATGCCCCTGTAATTGCCTTTGGCGGCTCAAAGGGGATTTAAAGTAAACCGTTAATTTCTCTTTTTATTTTTGGATGACATCATGCAACTGTATTGGACTTTGGCACCCCTAAACCGTCTTTTAAGTAAACTTTTGATTTGTCTCTTTCCCTTCAGATGCCAGTATTCCCCTGTAAAGGCCTTTCAAGACGCCAAAGGGGATTTAGATTAATCCTTCAATTTTCCTCTAAATTTTAG
>NC_092268.1:1276253-1308675 GCF_036320965.1 Panulirus ornatus | reverse complement strand
AAATAAGAAACCAAGCTGTCCTGACTTCTGGTGGTTCCTCTGTTATTAGAGGTAGAAAGACATTTGTCAATGCATTCACAGCTGATCACCTTAATGCTGGTAAGCCTAGATAATCTCAGATGACATTATACATGTTCTTCATATTTTCTCTTGACAACAGCATGTGACACTTGTCTTGCTCTGTCTTCTCGCCACCTCTGCTGTATATTCTTATGATATTTTGGTGAAAGGCTATATTTACAGCATGTATGCCACATATCCTGTTAATATCTGGTACTGTACCAGTTGCCACTTATCCTTTATACTCTTACTAATTTTTTGTTACCCATCATAGCGAGCCTCTACCCTAATTCCACTTCAGCAATTTATTTAAGGTATTGGGAGCGGGGGGCCAGAAATCCTCCCCTCCTTGTATTTTTAACTTTCTAAAATGGGAAACAGAAGAAGGAGTCACGCGGGGAGTGCTCATCCTCCTCGAATTCTCAGACTGGGGTGTCTAATTGTGTGTGGATGTAACCAAGATGTGAAAAAATGAGAGATAGGTAGTATGTTTGAGGAAAGGAACCTGGATGTTTTGGCTCTGAGTGAAACGAAGCTCAAGGGTAAAGGGGAAGAGTGGTTTGGGAATGTCATGGGAGTAAAGTCAGGGGTTAGTGAGAGGACAAGAGCAAGGGAAGGAGTAGCAGTACTCCTGAAACAGGAGTTGTGTGAGTATGTGATAGAATGTAAGAAAGTAAATTCTCGATTGATATGGGTAAAACTGAAAGTTGATGGAGAGAGATGGGTGATTATTGGTGCATATGCACCTGGGCATGAGAAGAAAGATCATGAGAGGCAAGTGTTTTGGGAGCAGGTGAATGAGTGTGTTAGTGGTTTTGATGCACGAGACCGGGTTATAGTGATGGGTGATTTGAATGCAAAGGTGAGTAATGTGGCAGTTGAGGGAATAATTGGTATACATGGGGTGTTCAGTGTTGTAAATGGAAATGGTGAAGAGCTTGTAGATTTATGTGCTGAAAAAGGACTGGTGATTGGGAATACCTGGTTTAAAAAGCGAGATATACATAAGTATACGTATGTAAGTAGGAGAGATGGCCAGAGAGCGTTATTGGATTACATGTTAATTGACAGGCGCGCGAAAGAGAGACTTTTGGATGTTATTGTGCTGAGAGGTGCAACTGGAGGGATGTCTGATCATTATCTTGTGGAGGCTAAGGTGAAGATTTGTATGGGTTTTCAGAAAGAAGATTTGTATGGGTTTTCAGAAAAGAAGAGTGAATGTTGGGGTGAAGAGGATGGTGAGAGTAAGTGAGCTTGGGAAGGAGACTTGTGTGAGGAAGTACCAGGAGAGACTGAGTACAGAATGGAAAAAGGTGAGAACAATGGAAGTAAGGGGAGTGGGGGAGGAATGGGATGTATTTAGGGAATCAGTGATGGATTGCGCAAAAGATGCTTGTGGCATGAGAAGAGTGGGAGTTGGGTTGATTAGAAAGGGTAGTGAGTGGTGGGATGAAGAAGTAAGATTATTAGTGAAAGAGAGGAGAGAGGCATTTGGACAATTTTTGCAGGGAAAAATTGCAATTGAGTGGGAGATGTATAAAAGAAAGAGGCAGGAGGTCAAGAGAAAGGTGCAAGAGGTGAAAAAGAGGGCAAATGAGAGTTGGGGTGAGAGAGTGTCATTAAATTTTAGGGAGAATAAAAAGATGTTCTGGAAGGAGGTAAATAAAGTGCATAAGACAAGGGAACAAATGGGAACTTCAGTGAAGGGCGCAAATGGGGAGGTGATAACAAGTAGTGGTGATGTGAGAAGGAGATGGAGTGAGTATTTTGAATGTTTGTTGAATGTGTTTGATGATAGAGTGGTAGATATAGGGTGTTTTGGTTGAGGTGGTGTGCAAAGTGAGAGGGTTAGGGAAAATGATTTGGTAAACAGAGAAGAGGTAGTAAAAGCTTTGTGGAAGATGAAAGCCGGGAAGGCAGCAGGTTTGGATGGTATTGCGGTGGAATTTATTAAAAAAGGGAGTGACTGTATTATTGACTGGTTGGTAAGGTTATTTAATGTATGTATGACTCATGGTGAGGTGCCTGAGGATTGGCGGAATGCTTGCATAGTGCCATTGTACAAAGGCAAAGGGGATAAGAGTGAGTGCTCAAATTACAGAGGTATAAGTTTGTTGAGTATTCCTGGTAAATTATATGGGAGGGTATTGATTGAGAGGGTGAAGGCATGTACAGAGCATCAGATTGGGGAAGAGCAGTGTGGTTTCAGAAGTGGTAGAGGATGTGTGGATCAGGTGTTTGCTTTGAAGAATGTATGTGAGAAATACTTAGAAAAGCAAATGGATTTGTATGTAGCATTTCTGGATCTGGAGAAGGCATATGATAGAGTTGATAGAGATGCTCTGTGGAAGGTATTAAGAATATATGGTGTGGAAGGCAAGTTGTTAGACGCATTGAAAAGTTTTTATCGAGGATGTAAGGCATGTGTACGTGTAGGAAGAGAGGAAAGTGATTGGTTCTCAGTGAATGTAGGTATGCGGCAGGGGTGTGTGATGTCTCCATGGTTGTTTAATTTGTTTATGGATGGGGTTGTTAGGGAGGTGAATGCAAGAGTTTTGGAAAGAGGGGCAAGTATGAAGTCTGTTGTGGATGAGAGAGCTTGGGAAGTGAGTCAGTTGTTGTTCACTGATGATACAGCGCTGGTGGCAGATTCATGTGAGAAACTGCAGAAGCTGGTGACTGAGTTTGGTGAAGTGTGTGAAAGAAGAAAGTTAAGAGTAAATGTGAATAAGAGCAAGGTTATTAGGTACAGTAGGGTTGAGGGTCAAGTCAATTGGGAGGTAAGTTTGAATGGAGAAAAACTGGAGGTTGTAAAGTGTTTTAGATATCTGGGAGTGGATCTGGCAGCGGATGGAACCATGGAAGCGGAAGTTGAACATAGGGTGGGGGAGGGGGCGAAAATCCTGGGAGCCTTGAAGAATGTGTGGAAGTCGAGAACATTATCTCGGAAAGCAAAATTGGGTATGTTTGAAGGAATAGTGGTTCCAACAATGTTGTATGGTTGCGAGGCGTGGGCTATGGATAGAGTTGTGCGCAGGAGGATGGATGTGCTGGAAATGAGATGTTTGAGGACAATGTGTGGAGTGAGGTGGTTTGATCGAGTAAGTAACGTAAGGGTAAGAGAGATGTGTGGAAATAAAAAGAGCATGGTTGAGAGAGCAGAAGAGGGTGTTTTGAAATGGTTTGGGCACATGGAGAGAATGAGTGAGGAAAGATTGACCAAGAGGATATATGTGTCAGAGGTGGAGGGAACGAGGAGAAGTGGGAGACCAAATTGGAGGTGGAAAGATGGAGTGAAAAAGATTTTTTGTGATTGGGGCCTGAACATGCAGGAGGGTGAAAGGCGGGCAAGGAATAGAGTGCATTGGATTGATGTGGTATACCGGGGTTGACGTGCTGTCAGTGGATTGAATCAGGGCATGTGAAGCGACTGGGGTAAACCATGGAAAGCTGTGTAGGTATGTATATTTGCGTGTGTGGACGTATTTATATACATGTGTATGGGGGGGGGGGTTGGGCCATTTCTTTCGTCTGTTTCCTTTCGCTACCTCGCAAACGCGGGAGACAGCGACAAAGTATAATAAAAAAAATATATATATATAAAATATATATATATATATATATATATATATATATATATATATATATATATATATATATATAAAAATAATATCCCCAAAGTGGCATTAAAGTAAGCTTTCCAAATGTTTCTTTCCCTTTTGATGCCTCTATGCCCCTGTAATTGCCTTTGGCGGCTTCAAAGGGGATTTAAAGTAAACCGTTAATTTGTCTTTTTATTTTTGGATGCCACCATGCAACTGTGTTGGACCTTGGCACCCCTAAACGGTCTTTTAAGTAAACTTTTAAATTGTGTCTTTCCCTTCAGATGCCAGTATTCCGCTGTAAAGGCCTTTCAAGACGCCAAAGGGGATTTAGATTAATCCTTCAATTTTCCTCTAAATTTTAGGATGCCTCACCGCAATTCTCTTGCCCTTTGGCATCCCCAAAGTGGCATTAAAGTAAGCTTTCCAAATGTTTCTTTCCCTTTTGATGCCTCTATGCCCCTGTAATTGCCTTTGGCGGCTTCAAAGGGGATTTAAAGTAAACCGTTAATTTCTCTTTTTATTGTTGGATGACATCATGCAACTATATTGGACTTTGGCACCCCTAAACCGTCTTTTAAGTAAACTTTTGATTTGTCTCTTTCCCTTTAGATGCCAGTATTCCCCTGTAAAGGCCTTTAAAGACGCCAAAGGGGATTAAGATTAATCCTTCAATTTTCCTCTAAATTTTTGGATGCCTCACCGCAATTCTCTTGCCCTTTAGTTTCCCCAAAATGGCATTAAAGTAAGCTTCCCAAATATTTCTTCCCCTTTTGATGCCTCTATGCCCCTGTAACTTCCTTAGGCGGCTCCAAAGGGGATTTAAAGTAAACCGTTAATTTGTCTTTTTATTTTTAGATGACATCATGCAACTGTATTGGACTTTGGCACCTCTAAACGTTCTTTTAAGTAAACTTTTGATTTGTCTCTTTCCCTTCAGATGCCAGTATTCCCCTGTAAAGGCCTTTGAAGACGCCAAAGGGCATTTAGATTAATCCTTCAATTTTCCTCTAAATTTTTGGATGCCTCACCGCAATTCTCTTGCCCTTTGGCATCCCCAAAGTGGCATTAAAGTAAGCTTTCCAAATGTTTCTTTCCCTTTTGATGCCTCTATTCCCCTACAATTACCTTTGGCGGCTCCAAAGGGGATTTAAAGTAAACCCTTAATTTGTCTTTTTATTTTTTGATGACATCATGCAACTGCACTGGACTTTGGCACCACTAAACCGTCTTTTAAGTAAACTTTTGATTTGTCTCTTTCCCTTCAGATGCCAGTATTCCCCTGTAAAGGCCTTTCAAGACGGCAAAGGGGATTTAGATTAATCCTTCAATTTTCCTCTAAAATTTTGGATGCCTCCACGGAATTCTCTTGCCCTTTGGCATCCCCAAAGTGGCATTAAAGTAAGCTTTCCAAATGTTTCTTTCCCTTTTGATGCCTCTATGCCCCTGTAATTGCCTTTGGCGGCGCCAAAGGGGATTTAAAGTAAACCGTTAATTTGTCTTTTTATTTTTGGATGCCACCATGCAACTGTATTGGACCTTGGCACCCCTAAACGGTCTTTTAAGTAAACTTTTAAATTGTCTCTTTCCCTTCAGATGCCAGTATTCCCCTGTAAAGGCCTTTGAAGACGCCAAAGGGGATTTAGATTAATCCTTCAATTTTCCTCTAAATTTCTGGATGCCTCACGGCAATTCTCTTGCTCTTTGGCATCCCCAAAGTGGCATTAAAGTAAGCTTTCCAAATGTTTCTTTCCCTTTTGATGCCTCTATGCCCCTCTAATTACCTTTGGCGGCTCCAAAGGGGATCTAAAGTAAACCGTTAATTTGTAGTTTTATTTTTGGATGCCACCATGCAACTGTATTGGACCTTGGCACCCCTAAACGGTCTTTTAAGTAAACTTTTAAATTGTGTCTTTCCCTTCATATGCCAGTATTCCGCTCTAAAGGCCTTTGAAGACGCCAAAGGGGATTTAGATTAATCCTTCAATTTTCCTTTAAATTTTTGGATGCCTCACCGCAATTCTCTTGCCCCTTGGCATCCCCAAAGTGGCATTAAAGTAACCTTTCTAAATGTTTCTTTCCCTTTTGATGCCTCTATGCCCCTGCAATTGCCTTTGGCGGCTTCAAAGGGGATTTAAAGTAAACCGTTAATATGTCTTTTTATTTTTGAATGACATCATGCAAGTGTATTGGACTTTGGCACCCCTAAACGGTCTTTTAAGTAAACTTTTGATTTGTCTCTTTCCCTTCAGATGCCAGTATTCCCCTGTAAAGGCCTTTGAAGACGCCAAAGGGAATTTAGATTAATCCTTCAATGTTCCTCTAAATTTCTGGATGCCTCACCGCAATTCTCTTGCTCTTTGGCATCCCCAAAGTGGCATTAAAGTAAGCTTTCCAAATGTTTCTTTCCCTTTTGATGCCTCTATGCCCCTGTAATTGCCTTTGGCGGCTCCAAAGGGGATTTAAACTTAACAGTTAATTTCTCTTTTTATTTTTGGAAGACATCATTTAACTGTATTGGACTTTGGCACCACTAAACGGTCTTTTAAGGAAACTTTTAATTTGTCTCTTTCCCTTTAGATGCCATTATTCCCCTGTAAAGGCCTTTGAAGACGCCAAAGGGGATTTAGATTAATCCTTCAATTTTCCTCTAAATTTTTGGATGCCTCACCGCAATTCTCTTGCCCTTTGGCATCCCCAAAGTGGCATTAAAGTAAGCTTTCCAAATGCTTCTTTCCCTTTTGATGCCTCTATGCCCCTGTAATTGCCTTTGGCGGCTCCAAAGGGGATTTAAACTTAACAGTTAATTTCTCTTTTTATTTTTGGAAGACATCATGCAACTGTATTGGACTTTGGCACCACTAAACGGTCTTTTAAGGAAACTTTTAATTTGTCTCTTTCCCTTTAGATGCCATTATTCCCCTGTAAAGGCCTTTGAAGACGCCAAAGGGGATTTAGATTAATCCTTCAATTTTCCTCTAAATTTTTGGATGCCTCACCGCAATTCTCTTGCCCTTTAGCTTCCCCAAAGTGGCATTAAATTAAGCTTTTCAAATGTTTCTCTCCCTTTTGATGCCTCTATGCTCCTGTAATTGCCTTTGGCGGCTCCAAAGGGGATTTAAAGTAAACCGTTAATTTGTCTATTTATTTTTAGATAACATCATGCAACTGTATTGGACTTTGGCACCTCTAAACAGTCTTTTAAGTAAACTTTTGATTTGTCTCTTTCCCTTCAGATGCCAGTATTCCCCTGTAAAGGCCTTTGAAGACGCCAAAGGGTATTTAGATTAATCCTTCAATTTTCCTCTAAATTTTTGGATGGTTCACCGCAATTCTCTTACCCTTTGGCATCCCCAAAGTGGCATTAAAGTAAGCTTTCCAAATGTTTCTTTCCCTTTTGATGCCTCTATGCCCCTGTAATTGCCTTTGGCGGCTTCAAAGGGGATTTAAAGTAAACCGTTAATTTCTCTTTTTATTTTTGGATGAAATCATGCAACTGTATTGGACTTTGGCACCCCTAAACGGTCTTTTAAGTAAACTTTTAAATTGTCTCTTTCCCTTCAGATGCCAGTATTCCCCTGTAAAGGCCTTTCAAGACGCCAAAGCGGATTTAGATTAATCCTTCAATTTTCCTCTAAAGTTTTGGATGCTTCCACGCAATTCTCTTGCCCATTGGCATCCCCAAAGTGGCATTAAAGTAAGCTTTCCAAATGTTTCTTTCACTTTTGATGCCTCTATGCCCCTGTAATTGCCTTTGGCGGCTTCAAAGGGGATTTAAAGTAAACCGTTAATTTGTCTTTTTATTTTTGGATGCCACCATGCAACTGTGTTGGACCTTGGCACCCCTAAACCGTCTTTTAAGTAAACTTTTGAATTGTGTCTTTCCCTTCAGATGCCAGTATTCCGCTGTAAAGGCCTTTGAAGACGCCAAAGGGGATTTAGATTAATCCTTCAATTTTCCTCTAAATTTTAGGATGCCTCACCGCAATTCTCTTGCCCTTTGGCATCCCCAAAGTGGCATTAAAGTAAGCTTTCCAAATGTTTCTTTCCCTTTTGATGCCTCTATGCCCCTGTAATTGCCTTTGGCGGCTTCAAAGGGGATTTAAAGTAAACCGTTAATTTCTCTTTTTATTTTTGGACGACATCATGCAACTGTATTGGACTTTGGCACCCCTAAACCGTCTTTTAAGTAAACTTTTGATTTGTCTCTTTCCCTGTAGATGCCACTATTCCCCTGTAAAGGCCTTTAAAGACGCCAAAGGGGATTTAGATTAATCCTTCAATTTTCCTCTAAATTTTTCGATGCCTCACCGCAATTCTCTTGCCCTTTAGTTTCCCGAAAATGGCATTAAAGTAAGCTTCCCAAATATTTCTTTCCCTTTTGATGCCTCTATGCCCCTGTAACTGCCTTAGGCGGCTCCAAGGGGGATTTAGAGTAAACCGTTAATTTTTTTTTTTATTTTTAGATGACATCATGCAACTGTATTGGACTTTGGCACCTCTAAACGTTCTTTTAAGTAAACTTTTGATTTGTCTCTTTCCCTTCAGATGCCAGTATTCCCCTGTAAAGGCCTTTGAAGAAGCCAAAGGGCATTTAGATTAATCCTTCAATTTTCCTCTAAATTTTTGGATGCCTCACCGCAATTCTCTTGCCCTTTGGCATCCCCAAAGTGGCATTAAAGTAAGCTTTCCAAATGTTTCTTTCCCTTTTGATGCCTCTATTCCCCTGCAATTACCTTTGGCGGCTCCAAAGGGGATTTAAAGTAAACCCTTAATTTGTCTTTTTATTTTTTGATGACATCATGCAACTGCACTGGACTTTGGCACCACTAAACCGTCTTTTAAGTAAACTTTTGATTTGTCTCTTTCCCTTCAGATGCCAGTACTCCCCTGTAAAGGCCTTTCAAGACGGCAAAGGGGATTTAGATTAATCCTTCAATTTTCCTCTAAAATTTTGGATGCCTCCACGCAATTCTCTTGCTCTTTGGCATCCCCAAAGTGGCATTAAAGTAAGCTTTCCAAATGTTTCTTTCCCTTTTGATGCCTCTATGCCCCTGTAATTGCCTTTGGCGGCTCCAAAGGGGATTTAAAGTAAACCGTTAATTTGTCTTTTTATTTTTGGATGCCACCATGCAACTGTATTGGACCTTGGCACCCCTAAACGGTCTTTTAAGTAAACTTTTAAATTGTCTCTTTCCCTTCAGATGCCAGTATTCCCCTGTAAAGGCCTTTGAAGACGCCAAAGGGGATTTAGATTAATCCTTCAATTTTCCTCTAAATTTCTGGATGCCTCACGGCAATTATCTTGCTCTTTGGCATCCCCAAAGTGGCATTAAAGTAAGCTTTCCAAATGTTTCTTTCCCTTTTGATGCCTCTATGCCCCTCTAATTACCTTTGGCGGCTCCAAAGGGGATTTAAAGTAAACCGTTAATTTGTCTTTTTATTTTTGGATGACATCATGCAACTGTATTGGACCTTTGGCACCCCTAAACCGTCTTTTAAGTAAACTTTTGATTTGTCTCTTTCCCTTCAGATGCCAGTATTCCCTGTAAAGGCCTTTGAAGACGCCAAAGGGGATTTAGATTAATCCTTCAATTTTCCTCTAAATTTTTGGATGCCTCACCGCAATTCTCTTGCCCTTTGGCATCCCCAAAGTGGCATTAAAGTAAGCTTTCCAAATGTTTCTTTCCCTTTTGATGCCTCTATGCCCCTGTAATTGCCTTTGGCGGCTCCAAAGGGGATTTAAAGTAAACCGTTAATTTGTCTTTTTATTTTTGGATGACATCATGCAACTGTATTGGACTTTGGCACCCCTAAACGGTCTTTTAAGTAAACTTTTGATTTGTCTCTTTCCCTTCAGATGCCAGTATTCCCCTGTAAAGGCCTTTGAAGACGCCAAAGGGGATTTAGATTAATCCTTCAATTTTCCTCTTAAAATTTGGATGCCTCCACACAATTCTCTTGCCCTTTGGCATCCCCAAAGTGGCATTAAAGTAAGTTTTCCAAATGTTTCTTTCCCTTTTGATGCTTCTATGCCCCTGTAATTGCCTTTGGCGGCTTCAAAGGGGATTTAAAGTAAACCGTTAATTTCTCTTTTTATTTTTGGATGACATCATGCAACTGTATTGGACTTTAGCACCCCTAAACCGTCTTTTAAGTAAACTTTTGATTTGTCTCTTTCCCTTCAGATGCCAGTATTCCCCTGTAAAGGCCTTTCAAGACGCCAAAGGGGATTTAGATTAATCCTTCAATTTTCCTCTAAAATTTTGGATGCCTCCATGCAATTCTCTAGGCCTTTGGCATCCCCAAAGTGGCATTAAAGTAAGCTTTCCAAATGTTTCTTTCCCTTTTGATGCCTCTATGCCCCTGTAATTGCCTTTGGCGGAGTATTGAGAACAGCGGAGGGATACGACTACCAATCATCTTTATGTACAATGGTAGGATAGTAAATTCCTTAATAAGAGACGAAAGCTAAATAACCTATATAAAGGACTTTTTATCATTTTCCTTATAATAAATAAATTGTAGAATCTTGATAGATACATTTTGAAGGTTTATTATATCATTGTAATATATAAATAAAGAAATAATTTAGGCTCGTCGTTCAAGGCCAGCTGACCCAAACATAACAACACACGCTGGCTGGCCGGAGAATTTCATCCCCTTCTCAAAATGACCAAGGTAATGGATCTATTTTCCAGTTTCTTAATACAAATTACATGGCGAATGATGTGATATATAGGTAGTAAGTGAACTAAAGCCACAGGCTATTAAAGAAATGTAGATGTCGTGGTTTTCTGTCTTTGCATCTTGACGAGGCACCGTTCTTCCATGGCCCTTATAAAGTGATCGGGCATAACCACACGTCACCCAGCGCAATCAAGTTGAGTTCTAATTTGTATCCATTTCGCTCATCCAGGTCCAAATCCACCCTAAACTAACCGCTCGTAGGTAAATGAGCCTGTGAATGTAGACTTGGAATAAGGGCCCCCAAGTGCGACCGGCACCTCATAGTAAACAGTCGCCACACAGGACAAAGTCGATAGTAAACAGTCACCACACAGGAGAAAGTCGATAGTAAACAGTCGCCACTCAGTACAAAGTTGATAGTAAACAGTCACCACATAGGACAAAGTCGATAGTAAACAGTCACCACTCAGTACAAAGTCGATAGTAAACAGTCACCACACAGGAGAAAGTCGATAGTAAACAGTCACCACTCAGTACAAAGTTGATAGTAAACAGTCACCACATAGGACAAAGTCGATAGTAAACAGTCACCACTCAGTACAAAGTTGATAGTAAACAGTCACCACTCAGTACAAAGTCGATAGTAAACAGTCAACACTCAGTACAAAGTCGATAGTAAACAGTCACCACATAGGACAAAGTCGATAGTAAACAGTCACCACTCAGGACAAAGTCGATAGTAAACAGTCACCGCTCAGTACAAAGTTGATAATAAACAGTCACCACTCAGGACTAAGTCGATAGTAAACAGTCACCACACAGGACAAAGTCGATAGTAAACAGTCACCACATAGGACAAAGTCGATAGTAAACAGTCACCACACAGGGCAAAGTCGATAGTAGTCACCACTCAGTACAAAGTTGATAGTAAACAGTCACCACTCAGTACAAAGTTGATAGTAAACAGTCACCACACAGTCTAATACCTATGGGGATCCATGGAGGGCCAATGCTGACTGTAACTAAACCTTGAGGTTAGTTCATTATTTTGGCTTTATGCCATAGTTGACGTCAAGTTTCATCCTTTGAGCGAGAAATTTCTTCACACCTTCCGGTTTTATTGTTCTAAGACTAAGTCTATCTGGTACTGTCTATGTTGCCCAATGCGGACTGAAAAACCTCATGTAGACAGACATGAAAGTTTCCTATTGTCTTGGTTGATGCCGATGGTTCTGACTGGCCGCTGTCCTCAGCTTCATTAGTACCATTCGACCCCCATTGGATTTAGGCCACCACCTGATAACCTTACAAATGTTAATGAAATACATTTACTTGATGGTGTTGCTACATTGTACAGCTTTGGATTATTGGTGCCGTGAATCTAATGCGTGAAACGTAGTACCTCACTCTTTTGTAATGATAGACCTTGTAAACACGCAACAGAACTAACGTATGGAAGTGGAAGAAAAGCATGTCAGTTAGCTGTTAATTCCCAGCGCAAGTGTTTTAGAAGGGTATTGATGAAACATAGTGACATAGATTAATGGATTGATAATGAATATGTAATAGTGGGGAGGGCGATGAAGATTATGGAAAATGTGGGGATAAAGTAAATGAAACATTTCCGCATAGCTTCAGAGATATGTGGAACTGAACAGATTTGTTCTTGATATATATATCATCAAAACATTATATATACAATAAGGTGGCACCATTGCCTGAGGAAATGTCAACAACATGTTGCTTTAAATACGTGCTGTTATGTTACCATTATGGTACCACCACAAATTTCTTATTTGCCCCTGATTAAGTTCAGGCCTATATCACATGTTTCTTGGTTGCTTTATTATTCTTTTATGATTTTCCTTCATTTCATAAGGAAGAAATAGTTCCTCAACTTTATTTGATTGCTATTTAAGATGCCTATCAGTTTGTGAGACCATATTGTTGATGATTGGCTGTAAAATAGATTTGCCAAACATTGTTTTACCAGCTCCTTAGAACATTACTAAGGCATACACTGTTTTTTCTGTTACTTTTTTCATTGAATATGACATATTTCATGATCTTATCACATGAAGCAAAATCTATAGAATCTTCACCTAATTTCACATAGCAGCTAATATTTATCATAATTTTAATGTTTTCCAGTCATATGTGATTGTTTGGGTTTCATGTTTATATTCAGTTGCTGGAAAGCTGAGCACTGTGTGTATTTGCTTCCACATTAACCCATCCCAGCGACTATAACCACAGGAAGTTACTCATTTAGCTGCGCATTGAAAGTGGCTTTGGATATTGAGTGATTTTGTTCTTCACTGCTACATAAAGTTTAGAAAAGACAGTAAGAGTTACAGTGTGTGATTTGGAGCATTACTTGAGTGTTTTATTTTCAAAATCATTTATTTATTTATTTATTTTGCTTTGTCGCTGTCTCCCGCGTTAGCGAGGTAGCGCAAGGAAACAGATGAAAGAATGCCCAACCCACCCACATACACATGTATATACATACATATCCACACACGTACATATACATAGCTATACATCTCAATGTACACATATATATACACACACAGACATATACATATATACACATGTACATAATTCATACTGTCTGCCTTTATTTGTTCCCATACATTCTTCAAAGCAAACACCTGATCCACACATCCTCTACCACTTCTGAAACCACACTGCTCTTCCCGAATCTGATTCTCCGTACATGACTTAACCCTCTCAATCAATACCCTCCCATATAATTTCCCAGGAATACTCAACAAACTTATACCTCTGTAATTTGAGCACTCACTCTTATCCCCTTTGCCTTTGTACAATGGCACTATGCAAGCATTCCGCCAATCCTCAGGCACCTCACCATGAATCATACATATATTAAATAACCTTACCAACCATTCAACAATACAGTCACCCCCTTTTTCAATAAATTCCACTGCAATACCATCCAAACTGCTGCCTTGCCGGCTTTCATCTTCCGTGAAGCTTTTACTACCTCTTCTCTATTTACCAAATCATTTTCCTTAACCCTCTCACTTTGCACACCACCTCGACCAAAACACCCTATATCTGCCACTCTATCATCAAACACATTCAACAAACCTTCAAAATACTCACTCCATCTCCTTCTCACGTCACTAGTACTTGTTATCACCTCCCCATTAGCCCCCTTCACTGAAGTTCCCATTTGCTCCCTTGTCTTACGCACTTTATTTACCTCCTTCCAAAACACCTTTTTATTCTCCCTGAAATTTAATGATACTCTCTCACCCCAACTCTCATTTGCCCTCTTTTTCACCTCTTGCACCTTTCCCTTGACCTCCTGCCTCTTTCTTTTATACCTCTCCCACTCATTTGCATTTTTTCCCTGCAAAAATCGTCCAAATGCCTCTCTCTTCTCTTTCACTAATAATCTTACTTCTTCATCCCACCACTCACTACCTATTCTAATCAACCCACCTCCCACGCTTCTCATGCCACAAGCATCTTTTGCGCAAGCCATCACTGCTTCCCTAAATATTGTTCCAACAGTACAGAATTGCACCTTATTCTTGTGCATCATGACAAGTCCTTTTAAAAGAAATATGATATAATTGCCTGCTACAAAAGCAACAAATAATACAAATATGTCATATAATGAAAATATAATTTCCATATAAACTGAAATGATTATCATTACATCTGGTACATATCTTGAAATCTTAGAGAAATTGGAGAACAAATATTTTTTGTTACTGATGTTTTCAGATTCTCTTCAAGAAATGAGAATGTGATTAGGTTTGTCCTGATTTTTTTCAGCTTTTCAAAGAATTGAAATGAAATATGGTTTAAATGCAGTTCTTTATGTAGGGCAACAAAATTAACGATATTTTTTATTGTGACATACACACATGAAAGAAATTATCTACACGTCAGTAAGTAATCTTCATGCATTTCTTCAGGTGACTGCATGCTGCTGCCTTTTTCTTGCTGGTAAGGTAGAGGAAACACCCAAGAAATGCAGAGACATAATGAAGACTGCCAAAAGCCTTATGGATGAAGTGACGTGAGCTGAGTTTGGCACTGATCCACGTGAGGAGGTAAGATAACTTGGATTTAGTGCCTTATTGGAGATGTCAGATAAAGCCAGGGTAGGCCTCACACTACTGTTAAGTTGTTATGAGTGCCCTCAGCCAATAGAGCACTGATTGGCACCACTTTCACTGAAGTGGCACTGATCCAAGTGAGGAGGTAAGATAACTTGGATTTAGTGCCTTATTGGAGATGTCAGATAAAGCTAGGGTAGGCCTCACACTACTGTTAAGTTGTTATGAGTGCCTTCAGCCAATATAGCACTGATTGGCACCACTTTCACTGAAGTGGCATTGATCCACGTGAGGAGGTAAGATAACTTGGATTTAGTGCCTTATTGGAGATGTCAGATAAAGCCAGGGTAGGCCTCACACTACTGTTAAGTTGTTATGAGTGCCCTCAGCCAATAGAGCACTGATTGGCACCACTTTCACTGAAGTGGCACTGATCCAAGTGAGGAGGTAAGATAACTTGGATTTAGTGCCTTATTGGAGATGTCAGATAAAGCTAGGGTAGGCCTCACACTACTGTTAAGTTGTTATGAGTGCCTTCAGCCAATATAGCACTGATTGGCACCACTTTCACTGAAGTGGCATTGATCCACGTGAAGAGGTAAGATAACTTGGATTTAGTGCCTTATTGGAGATGTCAGATAAAGCCAGGGTAGGCCTCACACTACTCCTAAGTTGTTATAAGTGCCTTTAGCCAATATAGCACTGATTGGCACCACTTTCACCACTGTCACCTCCTGCCACCTAGACCTCTCATTACCAAGTGGGAGTCTGGCAGCCCAGGTGCATCAAGCCCACCCAGGTTTGAACAAACCAATGCTAGAACAGCTTTATCCCCTCTTTCAAGAAAATCATCAGTAGATAATAGACTGCACCCCTAGTTTTTGTATAGGCTATTTAGTAGGCCATTTTTATTGCCTTTATTTTATTTATTTAATTTATTTACTTTGCTTTGTCGCTGTCTCCCGCGTTAGCGAGGTAGCACAAGGAAACAGACGAAAGAATGGCCTGACCCACCCACATACATATGTATATACATACACGTCCACACACGCAAATATACATACGTATACATCTCAATGTATACATATATATACACACACAGACATATACATATATACACATGTACATAATTCATACTGTCTGCCTTCATTCATTCCCATTGCCACCCCGCCACACATGAAATAACAACCCCTTCCCCTCTCATGTGCGCGAGGTAGCGCTAGGAAGAGACAGGCCACATTCGCTCACACTCAGTCTCTAGCTCTCTTGTGATAATGCACCAAAACCACAGCTCCCTTTCCACATCCAGGCCCCACAGAACTTTCCATGGTTTACCCCAGATGCTTCACATTCCCTGGTTCAATCCATTGACAGCACGTCGACCCTGGTATACCACATCATTCCAATTCACTCTATTCCTTGAACGCCTTTCACCCTCCTGCATGTTCAGGCCCCGATCACTCAAAATCTTTTTCACTCCATCTTTCCACCTCCAATTTGGTCTCCCACTTCTCCTCGTTCCCTCCACCTCTGACACATATATCCTCTTGGTCAGTCTTTCTTCACTCATTCTCTCCATGTGACCAAACCATTTCAAAACACCCTTTTCTGCTCTCTCAACCACACTCTTTTTATTACCACACATCTCTCTTACCCTATTATTACTTACTGGATCAAACCAGCTCACACCACATATTGTCCTCAAATATCTCATTTCCAGCACATCCACCCTCCTGCGCACAACTCTATCCATAGCCCATGCCTCGCAACCATATAACATTGTTGGAACCACTATTCCTTCAAACATACCCACTATTGCTTTCCGAGATAATGTTCTCGACTTCCACACATTCTTCAACTCTCCCAGAACTTTCGCCCCCTCCCCCACCCTATGATTCACTTCAGCTTCCATGGTTCCATTCGCTGCCAAATCTACTCCCAGATATCTAAAATACTTCAGTTCCTCCAGTTTTTCTCCATTCAAACTTACCTCCCAGTTGACTTGTCCCTCAACCCTGCTGTACCTAATAACCTTGCTCTTATTCACATTTACTCTCAGCTTTCTTCTTTCACACACTTTACCAAACTCAGTCACCTGCTTTTGCAGTTTCTCACACAAATCAGCCACCAGTGCTGTATCATCAGCGAACAACTGACTCACTTCCCAAGCTTTCTCATCCACAACAGACTGCATACTTGCCCCTCTTTCCAAAACTCTTGCATTCACCTCCCTAACACAACCCCATCCATAAACAAATTAAACAACCATGGAGACATCACACACCCCTGCCGCAAACCTACATTCACTGAGACCCAATCACTTTCCTCTCTTCCTACATGTACACATGCATTACATCCTCGATAAAAACTTTTCACTGCTTCTAACAACTTGCCTCCCACACCATATATTCTTAATACCTTCCACAGAGCATCTCTATCAACTCTATCATATTCCTTCTCCAGATCCATAAATGCTACATACAAATCCATTTGCTTTTCTAATTATATCTCACATACATTCTTCAAAGCAAACACCTGATCCACACATCCTCTACCACTTCTGAAACCACATTGCTCTTCCCCAATCTGATGCTATGTACATGCCTTCACCCTCTCGATCAATACCCTCCCATATAATTTCCCAGGAATACTCAACAAACTTATACCTCTGTAATTTGAGCACTCACTTTTATCCCCATTGCCTTTGTACAATGGCACTATGCAAGCATTCTGCCAATCCCCAGGCACCTCACCATGAGTCATACATACATTAAACAACCTTACCAACCAGTCAACAATACAGTCACCCCCTTTTTTAATAAATTCCACTGCAATACCATCCAAACCCGCTGCCTTGCCAGCTTTCATCTTCTGCAAAGCTTTTACTACCTCTTCTCTGTTTACCAAATCATTCTTTCTAACCCTCTCACTTTGCACACCACCTCGACCTAAACACCCTATATCTGCCACTCTATCATCAAACACATTCAACAAACCTTCAGAATACTCACTCCATCTCCTTCTCACATCACCACTACTTGTTATCACCTCCCCATTAGTCCCCTTCACTGAAGTTCCCATTTGTTTCCTTGTCTTATTCACTTTATTTACCTCCTTCCAAAACATCTTTTTATTCTCCCCAAAATTCAATGATACTCTCTCACCCCAACTCTCATTTGCTCTTTTTCACCTCTTGCACCTATCTCTTGACCTCCTGCCTCTTTCTTTTATACATCTCCCAGTCATTTGCATTATTTCCTTGCAAAATTCGTCCAAATGCCTCTCTCTTCTCTTTCGCTAATAATCTTACTTCTTCATCCCACCGCTCACTACCCTTTTATACTTTGTCGCTGTCTCCCGCGTTAGCAAGTTAGCGCAAGGAAACAGACAACAAAATGGTCCAACCCTCTCACATACACATGTATATACATACACGTCCACACACGCACATATACATACTTATACATTTCAACGTATACATATATATACAGACACAGACATATACATTTATACACATGTACATAATTCATACTTGCTGCCTTTATTCATTCCCGTCGCCACCCCTCCACACATGAAATGACAACCCCCTCCCCCCGCATGCAAAAGAGGTAGCGCTAGGAAAAGACAACAAAGGCCACATTCGTTCGCACTCAGTCTCTAGCTGTCATTTATAATGCACCGAAACCATAGTTCCCTTTCCACATCCAGGCCCCACAAAACTTTCCACAAGACTTTCCATGGTTTACCCCAGACGCTTCACATTCCCTGGTTCAATACATTGAGAGCACGTCGACCCCGGTATACCACATTGTACCAATTCACTCCTTTCCTTGCATGCCTTTCACCCTCCTGCATGTTCAGGCCCCAATCACTCAAAATCTTTTTCACTCCATCTTTCCACCTCCAATTTGGTCTCCTACTTCTTCTCCTCGTTCCCTCCATCTCTGACACCTGCATCCTCTTTGTCAATCTTTCCTCACTCATTCTCTCCATGTGACCAAACCATTTCAAAACACTCTTTTCTGCTCTCTCAACCACACTCTTTTTATTACCACACATCTCTCTTACCCTTTCATTACTTACTCGATCAAAGCACCTCACACCAAACATTGTCCTCAAACATCTCATTTCCAACACATCCACCCTCCTCCACACAACCCTATCTATAACCCATGCCTCGCAACCATATAACATTGTTGGAACCACTATTCCTTCAAACATAACCATTTTACAAAAGCTATTAAGTGTGTAGTTTGGGTAATAAGGTTTGTGAACAATTGTAAACCTCATGCTGTTAAATGGTTTGGGCCCTTGTCTTATACAAAGTTAGATCAAGCTAAGACAAAGTTAATAATTTGCGTTCAGAGAGAAAGGTACAGCCAAGAGATCAATGCCTTAATGCTTGGAAAGTCACTCCCTAAGAGTTCTGACATTAGGAAATTCAATCCTTTTTTGGATGAAAATGGTCTTTTGAGAAGTAAGAGTCGGCTGGACCAGGCTGAATTAAGTTATGATTGCAAGTATCCTATGATTATTCCAGCAGGTCACATTGCCAAGCTGTTAGTTAGTTTCCAACATGTATTTCTGAAACACACTGGTGTTTCCACTTTAATCTCAATGTTAAGATCTTGTTACTTAATTGTCGGATTAAGAAAGCTTGCTAAGGTAGTCTGTAGAGAGTGTATGATTTGTCGTAGACATCACTCACAATGGAAAAAGGTGAGAACAATGGAAGTAAGGGGAGTGGGGGAGGAATGGGATGTATTTAGGGAATCAATGATGGATTGTGCAAAAGATGCTTGTGGCATGAGAAGAGTGGGAGGTGGGTTGATTAGAAAGGGTAGTGAGTGGTAGGATGAAGAAGTAAGATTATTAGTGAAAGAGAAGAGAGAGGCATTTGGACGATTTTTGTAGGGAAAAAATGCAATTGAGTTGGAGATGTATAAAAGAAAGAGACAAGAGGTCAAGAGAAAGGTGCAAGAGGTGAAAAAGAGGGCAAATGAGAGTTGGGGTGAGAGAGTATCATTAAATTTTAGGGAGAATAAAAAGATGTTCTGGAAGGAGGTAAATAAAGTGCGTAAGACAAGGGAGCAAATGGGAACTTCAGTGAAGGGGGCTAATGGGGAGGTGATAACAAGTAGTGGTGATGTGAGAAAGAGATAGAGTGAGTATTTTGAAGGTTTGTTGAATGTGTTTGATGATAGAGTGGCAGATATAGGGTGTTTTTGTCGAGGTGGTGTGCAAAGTGAGAGGGTTAGGGAAAATGATTTGGTAAACAGAGAAGAGGTAGTAAAAGCTTTGCGGAAGATGAAAGCCGGCAAGGCAGCAGGTTTGGATGGTATTGCAGTGATATTTATTAAAAAAGGGGGTGACTGTATTATTGACTGGTTGATAAGGTTATTTAATGTATGTATGACTCATGGTCATACATACAAAAGTTTTTATCGAGGATGTAAGGCATGTGTACGTGTAGGAAGAGAGGAAAGTGATTGGTTCTCAGTGAATGTAGGTTTGCGGCAGGGGTGTGTGATGTCTCCATGGTTGTTTAATTTGTTTATGGATGGGGTTGTTAGGGAGGTAAATGCAAGAGTCCTGGAAAGAGGGGCAAGTATGAAGTCTGTTGGGGATGAGAGAGCTTGGGAAGTGAGTCAGTTGTTGTTCGCTGATGATACAGCGCTGGTGGCTGATTCATGTGAGAAACTGCAGAAGCTGGTGACTGAGTTTGGTAAAGTGTGTGGAAGAAGAAAGTTAAGAGTAAATGTGAATAAGAGCAAGGTTATTAGGTACAGTAGGGTTGAGGGTCAAGTCAATTGGGAGGTGAGTTTGAATGGAGAAAAACTGGAGGAAGTGAAGTGTTTTAGATATCTGGGAGTGGATCTGTCAGCGGATGGAACCATGGAAGCGGAAGTGGATCATAGGGTGGGGGAGGGGGCGAAAATTTTGGGAGCCTTGAAAAATGTGTGGAAGTCGAGAACAGTATCTCGGAAAGCAAAAATGGGTATGTTTGAAGGAATAGTGGTTCCAACAATGTTGTATGGTTGCGAGGCGTGGGCTATGGATAGAGTTGTGCGCAGGAGGATGGATGTGCTGGAAATGAGATGTTTGAGGACAATGTGTGGTGTGAGGTGGTTTGATCGAGTAAGTAACGTAAGGGTAAGAGAGATGTGTGGAAATAAAAAGAGCGTGGTTGAGAGAGCAGAAGAGGGTGTTTTGAAATGGTTTGGGCACATGGAGAGAATGAGTGAGGAAAGATTGACCAAGAGGATATATGTGTCGGAGGTGGAGGGAACGAGGAGAAGAGGGAGACCAAATTGGAGGTGGAAAGATGGAGTGAAAAAGATTTTGTGTGATCGGGGCCTGAACATGCAGGAGGGTGAAAGGAGGGCAAGGAATAGAGTGAATTGGAGCGATGTGGTATACAGGGGTTGACGTGCTGTCAGTGGATTGAATCAAGGCATGTGAAGCGTCTGGGGTAAACCATGGAAAGCTGTGTAGGTATGTATATTTGCGTGTGTGGACGTGTGTATGTACGTGTGTATGGGGGTTGGGCCATTTCTTTCGTCTGTTTCCTCGCGCTACCTCGCAAACGCGGGAGACAGCGACAAAGTATAAAAAAAAAAAAAAAAAAAAAAAAAAAAATGACTCATGGTGAGGTGCCTGAGGATTGGCAGAATGCGTGCATAGTGCCATTGTACAAAGGCAAAGGGGATAAGAGTGAGTGCTCAAATTTCAGAGGTATAAGTTTGTTGAGTATTCCTGGTAAATTATATGGGAGGGTATTGATTGAGAGGGTGAAGGTATGTACAGAGCATCAGATTGGGGAAGAGCAGTGTGGTTTCAGAAATGGTAGAGGATGTGTGGATCAGGTGTTTGCTTTGAAGAATGTATGTGAGATATAATTAGAAAAGCAAATGGATTTGTATGTAGCATTTATGGATCTGGAGAAGGCATATGATAGAGTTGATAGAGATGCTCTGTGGAAGGTATTAAGAATATATGGTGTGGGAGGCATGTTGTTAGAAGCAGTGAAAAGTTTTTATCGAGGTTGTAAGGCATGTGTATGTGTAGGAAGAGAGGAAAGTGATTGGTTCTCAGTGATTGTAGGTTTGCGGCAGGGGTGTGTGATGTCTCCATGGTTGTTTAATTTGTTTATGGATAGGGTTGTTAGGGAGGTGAATGCAAGAGTTTTGGAAAGAGGGGCAAGTATGAAGTCTGTTGTGGATGAGAGAGCTTGGGAAGTGAGTCAGTTGTTGTTCGCTGATGATACAGCGCTGGTGGCTGATTCATGTGAGAAACTGCAGAAGCTGGTGAGTGAGTTTGGTAAAGTGTGTGAAAGAAGAAAGTTAAGAGTAAATGTGAATAAGAGCAAGGTTATTAGGTACAGTAGGGTTGAGGGTCAAGTCAATTGGGAGGTAAGTTTGAATGGAGAAAAACTGGAGGAAGTAAAGTGTTTTAGATATCTGGGAGTGGATCTGGCAGCGGATGGAACCATGGAAGCGGAAGTGTATCATAGGGTGGGGGGGGGGGCGAAAATCCTGGGAGCCTTGAAGAATGTGTGGAAGTCGAGAACATTATCTCAGAAAGCAAAAATGGGTATGTTTGAAGGAATAGTGGTTCCAACAATTTTGTATGGTTGCGAGGCGTGGGCTATGGATAGAGTTGTGTGCAGGAGGGTGGATGTGCTGGAAATGAGATGTTTGAGGGCAATGTGTGGTGTGAGGTGGTTTGATCGAGTAAGTAATGTAAGGGTAAGAGAGATGTGTGGAAATAAAAAGAGCGTGGTTGAGAGAGCAGAAGAGGGTGTTTTGAAATGGTTTGGGCACATGGAGAGAATGAGTGAGGAAAGATTGACCAAGAGGATATATGTGTCGGAGGTGGAGGGAACGAGGAGAAGTGGGAGACCAAATTGGAGGTGGAAAGATGGAGTGAAAAAGATTTTGTGTGATCGGGGCCTGAACATGCAGGAGGGTGAAAGGAGGGCAAGGAATAGAGTGAATTGGATCGATGTGGTATACCGGGGTTGACGTGCTGTCAGTGGATTGAATCAGGGCATGTGAAGCGTCTGGGGTAAACCATGGAAAGCTGTGTAGGTATGTATATTTGCGTGTGTGGACGTGTATGTATATACATGTGTATGGGGGTGGGTTGGGCCATTTCTTTCGTCTGTTTCCTTGCGCTACCTCGCAAACAACACTGAACACCCCATGTATACCAATTATTCCCTCAACTGCCACATTACTCACCTTTGCATTCAAATCACCCATCACTATAACCTGGACTCGTGCATCAAAACCACTAACACACTCATTCAGCTGCTCCCAAAACACTTGCCTCTCATGATCTTTCTTCTCATGCCCAGGTGCATATGCACCAATAATCACCCATCTCTCTCCATCAACTTTCAGTTTTACCCATATTAATCGAGAATTTACTTTTTTACATTCTATCACATACTCCCACAACTCCTGTTTCAGAAGTACTGCTACTCCTTCCCTTGCTCTTGTCCTCTCACTAAGCCCTGACTTTACTCCCAAGACATTCCCAAACCACTCTTCCCCTTTACCCTTGAGCTTCGTTTCACTCAGAGCCAAAACAACCAGGTTCCTTTCCTCAAACATACTACCTATTTCTCCTTTTTTCACATCTTGGTTACATCCACACACATTTAGACACCCCAATCTGAGTCTACGAGGAGGATGAGCACTCCCCGCGTGACTCCTTCTGTTTCCCATTTTTTTTAGAAAGTTAAAAATACAAGGAGGGGAGGATTTCTGGCCCCCCGCTCCCATCCCCTCTAGGCGCCTTCTACAACACGTGAGGAATGCGTGGGAAGTATTCTTTCACCCCTATCCCCTGGGACAATATATATATATATATATATACATACACACACACATACACACATATACACAGATACACACACACATATATATATATATACATATGAAAAATGTAAGAAATAATTTAGAAAACTGAAACTTCTGGCTTGAAATGAACGGAAAAAATGAATGTCACATAATGGTTCAGCCTCTGGCTATGGAAAAGGGAAATGTATAATTTATTTACACAAACGTCAGTAGTAGTTTTCATCAATTTAACCACTGTATCCTACTGCCTGGTCCACTTCTCTTAACATGAAACTGGAATATTAGCTTATGATGTTTCTCCATTGTCTTCATTACGCAAAGTACAACCATATCTTGGATACATGAGGGTAGGTAGTTGGTCATCCGCCATAATGAAAGCCTTGACAGACCAAAAGTTTATATATATATGTATTTTTTTTTTTTTTTTCATACTATTCGCTATTTCCCGCGATAGCGAGGTAGCATTAAGAACAGAGGACTGGGCCTTTGAGGGAATATCCTCACCTGGACCTCTTCTCTGTTCCTTCTTTTGGAAAAAAAAAAAAAAAAAAACGAGAGGGGAGGATTTCCAGCCCCCCGCTCCCTTCCCTTTTAGTCGCCTTCTACGACACGCAGGGAATACGTGGGAAGTATTCTTTCTCCCCTATCCCCAGGGAAATATATATGTATATATATATATATATATATATATATATATATATATATATATATATATATATATATATATTTTTTTTTTTTTTTTTTTTTTTATACTTTGTCGCTGTCTCTCGCGTTTGCGAGGTAGCGCAAGGAAACAGACGAAAGAAATGGCCCAACCCCCCCCCCCCCATACACATGTACATACACACGTCCACACACGCAAATATACATACCTACACAGCTTTCCATGGTTTACCCCAGACGCTTCACATGCCTTGATTCAATCCACTGACAGCACGTCAACCCCTGTATACCACATCGCTCCAATTCACTCTATTCCTTGCCCTCCTTTCACCCTCCTGCATGTTCAGGCCCCGATCACACAAAATCTTTTTCACTCCATCTTTCCACCTCCAATTTGGTCTCCCTCTTCTCCTCGTTCCCTCCACCTCCGACACATATATCCTCTTGGTCAATCTTTCCTCACTCATTCTCTCCATGTGCCCAAACCATTTCAAAACACCCTTTTCTGCTCTCTCAACCACGCTCTTTTTATTTCCACACATCTCTCTTACCCTTACGTTACTTACTCGATCAAACCACCTCACACCACACATTGTCCTTAAACATCTCATTTCCAGCACATCCATCCTCCTGCGCACAACTCTATCCATAGCCCACGCCTCGCAACCATACAGCATTGTTGGAACCACTATTCCTTCAAACATACCCATTTTTGCTTTCCGAGATAATGTTCTCGACTTCCACACATTTTTCAAGGCTCCCAAAATTTTCGCCCCCTCCCCCACCCTATGATCCACTTCCGCTTCCATGGTTCCATCCGCTGACAGATCCACTCCCAGATATCTAAAACACTTCACTTCCTCCAGTTTTTCTCCATTCAAACTCACCTCCCAATTGACTTGACCCTCAACCCTACTGTACCTAATAACCTTGCTCTTATTCACATTTACTCGTAACTTTCTTCTTCCACACACTTTACCAAACTCAGTCACCAGCTTCTGCAGTTTCTCACATGAATCAGCCACCAGCGCTGTATCATCAGCGAACAACAACTGACTCACTTCCCAAGCTCTCTCATCCCCAACAGACTTCATACTTGCCCCTCTTTCCAGGACTCTTGCATTTACCTCCCTAACAACCCCATCCATAAACAAATTAAACAACCATGGAGACATCACACACCCCTGCCGCAAACCTACATTCACTGAGAACCAATCACTTTCCTCTCTTCCTATATAAATATATAGTTGTGTGTGTAGGTACAGGGTCCTTTTGTTGTCCTTCGGCCTTTTGTTTTGGTGGCGGTGGTGGGGAGGCTGTTGTGTCCAAGATAGTGTGTGCTGACGGTGGGAGAATTGGAGAAGTTAAAAAGGTAAGTGGTGTGGACAGTCTAAGCTACTAGGCTAGGATTATGGAGGATTGAATAGCTGTGACATACAGGGTATCAATGGCCCCCTTTCTGTGTCGGTTACAAAAAATTGTTGAAAATGTTTGTAGGATCTCTAGATGTGCAGATGCTTGTTAGGGAAGCACATGTGCAACTTTGAATTGCGGAGCATGGTTTATACTGTACCTCTTGTCATCAATACCCCAAAAACTAGGTTACACAGTTGGCTATGCTTGATGCTCCATGCCTGCTATAGTAAAGCACAAGTTTTATCTTGGATATCTAGCTTTGCCTCTAAGCAAGTGACACAGGAGCCATATTTGTCTGAAGTTAGTTTAGCTGTTTGGATATTTCTCCTGTTCTGTTCTGTTGTTCTGTATGACAGTTTTAGAGCTAGAAATTGCTTTTAGATATGATGATTTGATATGCTGCTTTATGCAAACTACATTTATGGTTTCTTTGGTATTCTGGACTTTGAGTCTTTGATTTCTTAGGTATTCCAACCATTGAGACTGTACCCAACTTGCTGTATTGCCCTTGTGACAGACACTAATGGTGCATGTTAAATAATGGTTGAGCTAGTAAGAACATAAGAAGGGGGAGCAAATATGGCTTGCTCCTGTCTTGTTTAAGACTTATTATCCAGGATGATAAACAAAACCTAGTGCTATAGTATGATATTGACACACTCAGCGTATATCCTAAGAAAGAAAGGGTTGAGCTTCTAACTAGGTGAGGTTAGCAAGGTGTCATATATTGTGCTGCATGAGCAGGGCCAAATAATCCTGTCTTGGAGGTTGCCACCCTACATATGACTTTTTTTTTCTAGCTTGATTGGCTTCATTATTATTCAGGAGTAAGTGAACTGGGTTAAAGCACAGACCAGTCAGAGAACTAGAGTCAGTTTCCAGACAGTTTGTACTTGTTTAGATCATATCACTCTTTTATTTTCCCCTTAAATGCTAGGTTACTTGCAGGAGGCTGCTCGCAATTAAAAGCTGAAAAAGAGGATATCAAATTTTCTGTTTCCCATCTTAAGATAAAAAACATGTAAAAGTAAGGGATATTTACAAAATAGTGAAATTACAATTTGTATGCCCTTTGTATAGTAATTAAGTACACATTTAGAATCCTCACAAGATGGTGTAGGAAATTTGTTCATATTTTCTTTTTCCTCATTGAAGTGATAGGAGTACATTTAAAGGTAAAGGATATGCACTGAAAAATGTGCTAACGTACCTTATATGGCCATAGCATTGTGCTATTTGTGGAATCCTCATGGAAGTGGTGGAGGAGGGTGTGGATCACCTATTGTTACAGTCTGAGGCATCATGGAGTCACCACCCAGCTGCTAAAGCATAGGAAGTGAGCATTGGAGCATGTAGTACCCAAGAGTACTGCAGTTATGCCTTGTTGCTCCTAAGTCTGTCAGCTGTGTACATCTGGTGTTTAAGGGTTAAGTACAGAGTCCTGAAGCTGTATACACCTGGTGTTTATGGGTTAAGTACAGAGTTCTGTAGAAAAGGGGGAAAAACACCATCCTTGTATCTCTTGCATGTTGTAGAGGACATCTAAGAGGGGTGAGAGAGTTGGGCTGGAAATCCTCTACTTCTGTATTTTTGCTTTTCAAAAGAAAACACAGATGAAAGGGTGATTAAAACTTCTCATTGTTTCTGGCAGTTTTCTTCCCTCACCGTATATTTCTTGAGACCTTCCACGAGGCTTTGCTTTCAACCTTCTCATATGCTTTCTCTAGATCCATAAATGCCACAAATCTATCGGCCTTTATAGGTATTTCTCACACTCATTCTTTAAAGCAAATACCTGATCCACATATCCTTTTTGACTTTTGAAACCACACTGCTCCTCCTCAGTCTGATGTACATGCCTTTACTCTCTCAGTCATTACCTTTCTATACAATTTACCAGGTACACATAAACTTATCCCTTTGTAGCTAGAACACTCACCTTTATTCTTCTTGCCTTTATACAGTGGCACTGTTTATGCTGTATATCTTTGGGCACCTTTGCATGATCCATGCACACGTTGAAAATCTAAACAAACCAGTCAACAACACGGATCCCCTTTTTGTGTATATTCAACTGCAATACCATCCGCTCCAGCTGCCTTGCCACACCTCATCGTGCATAAAGCTTTCACCACCTCTTCTTTCCTCACTAAACCACTCTTGACTTTTTCACAACCATACCACCCCAACCCAGTCACCCTACATCTACCACCCTATCATCAGACACTCCTTCATCCCACCTCTCACTACCTTTCTAATCTGACCATCTCCCAACTTTTGTGCGCCTCATGCGTCTCTTGCACATGTGAGCACTACTTCCCTAAACACTTCCCATTTTTAACCCACTCCTCTAGTTTCATATACTCTCACCTTTAGCCATTCTGCACTCAGTCTCTCCTGGTATTTCTTCACACAAGTGTCTTTTCCAGACTCACTTACCTGCCACTTTCTTCTCACCAATAACATTTTATCTTTTCAGAAAACCTTTACACATCTTCATCCTCTCCTCCACAAGATAGTGATCAGACATCCACCAGCTGCCCCTCTCAGCACAATCACATACAAAAGTATCTATTTAACATATATGTTATTAAATATAGGGAGCGGGGGGCTGGAAATCCTCCCCTTTCATTTTTTTTTTATTTTCCAAAAGAAGGAACAGAGAAGGGGGCCACGTGAGGATATTCTCTCAAAGGCCCAGTCCTCTGTTCTTAACGCTACCTCACTAATGCGGGAAATGGCGAATAGTATGAAAGAAAGAAAAGAAATATATATATATATATATATATATATATATATATATATATATATATATATATATATATATATATATGTGTGTGTGTGTGCGTGTATATATATATATATGTATATATATATATATATATATATATATATATATATATATATATATATATATATATATATATATATACATATATATATATATACACGCACACACACATATATATATATATATATATATATATATATATATATATATATATAAATTTTCCAAAAGAAGGAACAGAGAAGGGGGCCATATGAGGATATTCCCTCAAAGGCCCAGTCCTCTGTTCTTAACGCTACCTCGCTAATGCGGGAAATGGCGAATAGTATGAAAAAAAAAAAAAAAATATATATATATATATATATATATATATATATATTATATATATATATATATATATATATATATATATATATATATATATATATATATATATATATATATATATATTCCCTGGGGATAGGGGAGAAAGAATACTTCCCATGTATTCCCTGCGTGTCATAGAAGGCGACTAAAAGGGGAGGGAGTGGGGGGCTGGAAATCCTCCCCTCTCAATTTTTTTTAATTTTCCAAAAGAAGGAACTGAGAAGGGGGCCAGGTGAGGATATTCCCTCAGTGGCCCAGTTCTCTGTTCTTAACGCTACCTCGCTAACGCGGGAAATGGCGAATAGTTTGAAAAAAAAATATATATATATATATATATATATATATATATATATATATATATATATATATATCTTTTCTTTCTTTTCTTTCAAACTATTCGCCATTTCCCACGTTAGCGAGGTAGCGTTAAGAACAGTGGACTGGGCCTTTGAGGGAATATCCTCACCTGGCCCCCTTCTCTGTTCCTTCTTTTGGAAAAAAAAAAAAAAGTGAGAGGGGAGGATTTCCAGCCCCCCGCTCCCTTCCCTTTTAGTCGCCTTCTACGACACGCAGAGAATACGTGGCAAGTATTCTTTCTCCCCTATCCCCAGGGATAATATATATATATATATATATATATATATATATATATATATATATATATATATATATATATATATATATATATTTATATATATATTTATATATATATATTTTTCTTTTTTCAAAATATTCCCCATTTCCCGCATTAGCAAGGTAGCGTTCAGAACAGAGTACTGGGCCTCTGAGGGAATATCCTCACCTGGCCCCCTTCTCTGTTCCTTCTTTTGGAAAAGAAAAAAACAAAAACAAGAGGAGAGGATTTCCAGCCCCCGCTCCCTCCCCTTTTAGTCGCCTTCTACGACACGCAGGGAATACGTGGGAAGTATTCTTTCTCCCCTATCCCCAGGGATATATATATATATATATATATATATATATATATATATATATATATATATATATATATATATATATATAAACGCGGGAGACAGCGACAAAGCAAAATAATTAAAAATATATATATATATATATATATATATATATATATATATATATATATATATATATATATATATATATATATATATATTTATATATATATTCCCTGGGGATAGGGGAGAAAGAATACTTCCCACGTATTCCCTGCGTGTCATAGAAGGCGACTAAAAGGGAAGGGAGCGGGGGGCTGGAAATCCTCCCCTCTCTTTTTTTTTTTTCTTTTTTTTTTTTAATTTTCCAAAAGAAGGAACAGAGAAGAGGTCCAGGTGAGGATATTCCCTCAAAGGCCCAGTCCTCTGTTCTTAACGCTACCTCGCTATCGCGGGAAATAGCGAATAGTATGAAGAAAAATATATATATATATATATATATATATATATATATATATACATATATATATATATATATGTATATATATATATAATATATATATATATATATATATATATATATATATATATATATATATATATATATATATATATATATATATATATATATATATATATATATATATGGTAAAATCAGGACCATTTCTGTAAACTAGAGACCTTTGGCCCTAATCATAGAAAAAATCTTCATACAACAGATGAAAATATACAAACTCTATGTGTTTGTGTAAAAATAGAGTAATTTACATGTAAATTATTTCCATCCAATGCATTTACTACGTTATACATTTCAAAAATTATAACCATTACTCCAAAGAGTTCACCTATGCTTTTTCAGTTACTAACAGATTTTATGAATATCCTCAATATCAGGTGTGAGTCAACCCTTTCCTCCCCCATTTCACCAGCCACTTCATACACTGAGCACCAAAGACCATTTTGGTACATTGTTAGAAATTTAAGAAATTCCTGAAATTTTTTTCTTTACAAAATATGAGAAGTGTAGCAATACAATTAATCTCAATTTGTGAAAAACAGCACAACAGATTCAATTGTTCATCTGGCTTTCCTTTAATATTCATATATATATATATATATATATATATATATATATATATATATATATATATATATATATATATATGGTGAAATCGTACTTCAGTAGGAGTTCCTACAATCATATATAACATGTAATTTTTCTCTCCATGTAGCACGACGTTTCATGGTGACAGTGCACCTCATCAGGAGATGCCAGGCAATACTTAAAGTTATTTACATCCTAACATCACACTCTAGATACCCGCCATCTAGTGATGTTTGATGTGACCTTACGACTCTAGTGATGTTTGATGTGACCTTACGACTCTAGTGATGTTTGATGTGACCTTACGACTCTAGTGATATTTGATGTGACCTTACGACTCTAGTGATGTTTGATGTGACCTTACGACTCCAGTGATGTTTGATGTGACCTTACGACTCTAGTGATGTGTATGATGTGACCTTATGACTTAGTGATGTGTTTGATGTGACCTTATGACCAATAATGTGCTTAATGTGACCTTGTGACATGTGATGAGATTTTATGAATCTAGTGATATCTCTGACGAGGTCGTATAACCAGGTGATGTTTATCCTGTGACCTTATGACTCAGGTGATGTTTATCATGTGACCTTATGACTCAGGTGATGTTTATCATGTGACCTTATGACTCAGGTGATGTTTATCATGTGACCTTATGACTCAGGTGATGTTTATCATGTAACCTTGTGACTCAGGTGATGTTTATCATGTGACCTTATGACTCAGGTGATGTTTATCATGTGACCTTATGACTCAGGTGATGTTTATCATGTGACCTTATGACTCAGGTGATGTTTATCATGTGACCTTATGACTCAGGTGATGTTTATCATGTGACCTTATGACTCAGGTGATGTTTATCATGTGACCTTATGACTCAGGTGATGTTTATCATGTGACCTTATGACTCAGGTGATGTTTATTGTGTGACCTTATGACTCAGGTGATGTATGTTATGTGATTTCATCATAGTGATATTTGTGACGACCTTATAGTACTGATATTGATGTGTAACATTACATGGGAATGGCAGTAACGTTTGATGTATGTGGTTACAATAATGCTGGGTTGGGAGCCATATGTATCATGTTCAGGTAAATATGGGCATGACTTTATACGTCCTAGGAAACAAGTCAGGTAGGTATGGCTGAGAGGAAGCATTAACAATTCACTACAAAGTCCATCAAGGAGACTCCACTCTACCTACACACACACACACACACACACACACACACACACACACACACACACACACACACACACACACACAATGGTTTTGTTTGTTCAGTGACTTTATTTAGGAGGGATAACTGTGTCTACCGTTGTACTTGTCTACTGTATATGTATATAATACCAATAGGTAAAGTGAGACAATACATTTTCGTTTTTGAAGGCTGGATGTTCAAGAAGACGGGACCTTAATGTGAGGTATGATGATGTCATGAGGTAGTAAGTTGACCTCGGCTAACATGAGGAGAGACATGAGTGGTAACATTGTGATGGTGTGTGTGTGTGTGTGTGACCAATGATGGCGAAGTTAATGTGTTGAACATGATAGTGGGTCAGCCCACCATACATGTAGCCCACACCTGGTGTAGGCGGGCCACACCTGGTGTAAGCGGTCCACACCATGTGTAGGCAGGCCACACCTGGTGTAAGCGGGCCACACCAGCTGTAGGCGGGCCACACCAGGTGTATGTGGGCCACATCTGGTGTAGACGGGCCACACCAGCTGTAGGCGGGCCACAGCAGGTGTAGGCGGGCCACAGCAGCTGTAGGCGGGCCACACCTGGTGTACGCGGGCCACACCAGGTATAGGCAGGCCACAACATCTATCAGCCATTTCCGACAATAAAA